>NC_091462.1:3700964-3868464 GCF_027789765.1 Dendropsophus ebraccatus
AGTCGTCATTAAGAGCTGAACAACGACGAGCAAAAAGGGCAAATAATATGACTCAGAGCTGAGATCATGTGAGGGGCGCACATCACCGATCACCTGGAGGCGCACATCACCGGTCACCTGGAGGCGCACATCACCGGTCACCTGGGGGCGCACATCACCGGTCACCTGGAGGAGCACACCACCGGTCACCTGGAGGAGCACACCACCGGTCACCTGGAGGAGCACATCACCGGTCACCTGGAGGCGCAGATCACCGGTCACCTGGGGGCGCACACCAACGGTCACCTGGGGGCGCACACCACCGGTCACCTGGGGGCGCACATCACCGGCCACCTGGAGGCGCACACCACCGGTCACCTGGAGGAGCACACCACCGGTCACCTGGAGGAGCACATCACCGGTCACCTGGAGGAGCACACCACCGGTCACCTGGAGGCGCACATCACCGGTCACCTGGAGGAGCACACCACCGGTCACCTGGAGGCGCACATCACCGGTCACCTGGAGGAGCACACCACCGGTCACCTGGAGGCGCACACCACCGGTCACCTGGAGGAGCACACCACCGGTCACCTGGAGGCGCACACCATCGGTCACCTGGAGGCGCACATCACCGGTCACCTGGAGGAGCACACCACCGGTCACCTGGAGGCGCACATCACCGGTCACCTGGAGGAGCACACCACCGGTCACCTGGAGGCGCACATCACCGGTCACCTGGAGGAGCACACCACCGGTCACCTGGAGGCGCACACCACCGGTCACCTGGAGGAGCACACCACCGGTCACCTGGAGGCGCACACCATCGGTCACCTGGAGGAGCACATCACCGGTCACCTGGAGGAGCACACCACCGGTCACCTGGAGGAGCACATCACCGGTCACCTGGAGGAGCACACCACCGGTCACCTGGAGGCGCACATCACCGGTCACCTGGAGGAGCACACCACCGGTCACCTGGAGGCGCACACCACCGGTCACCTGGAGGAGCACACCACCGGTCACCTGGAGGCGCACACCATCGGTCACCTGGAGGAGCACATCACCGGTCACCTGGAGGAGCACATCACCGGTCACCTGGAGGAGCACATCACCGGTCACCTGGAGGAGCACATCACCGGTCACCTGGAGGAGCACACCACCGGTCACCTGGAGGCGCACACCACCGGTCACCTGGAGGAGCACACCACCGGTCACCTGGAGGCGCACACCACCGGTCACCTGGAGGAGCACACCACCGGTCACCTGGAGGAGCACATCACCGGTCACCTGGAGGAGCACATCACCGGTCACCTGGAGGAGCACATCACCGGTCACCTGGAGGAGCACATCACCGGTCACCTGGAGGAGCACACCACCGGTCACCTGGAGGAGCACATCACCGGTCACCTGGAGGAGCACACCACCGGTCACCTGGAGGAGCACACCACCGGTCACCTGGAGGAGCACATCACCGGTCACCTGGAGGAGCACATCACCGGTCACCTGGAGGAGCACATCACCGGTCACCTGGAGGAGCACATCACCGGTCACCTGGAGGAGCACACCACCGGTCACCTGGAGGCGCACACCACCGGTCACCTGGAGGCGCACACCACCGGTCACCTGGAGGCGCACACCACCGGTCACCTGGGGGCGCACATCACCGGTCACCTGGGGGCGCACATCACCGGTCACCTGGGGGCACATCACCGGTCACCTGGAGGCGCACATCACCGGTCACCTGGAGGAGCACACCACCGGTCACCTGGAGCTTAGTCCATTATTATTACTTGTAGTTTATTCTTTTATCTGTAGATTCGGTGATTGTTACCCAGTTACCTTGGTCTGCTTTATATGTACTTTCTGTGCCCCATGACAACTCCTTCCTACCTGTGTTCAGTCTTGTCATAGGAGCACTGATATGATGGTTTTCCCGGCACAGCGGCTGAGCGACACCTTCAGCACAGCTCCATTAACGTAAATGAGGGGAGTAGAGCCTTGGTTCTGGTAATATCCCCGCTAACTATTTATGAATCTTCATACCCAGAGAGCCCCTTTAATTCCTACATTATAAATGGAGACAGAAATTTCTTTGGCTCCGTCCAGAAAGAGTTTACAAAGTTATTCAACTTTTTGTGAAGATTTTAACTTTTTAAAAAGTCTAGATTTGACAAAACAACCCTATGGCCATGCACCCTCAGTAAGTGTTTGGCCGTCACTAATCTGTCCTATCTTGCTGTGGCCTGGGGCGCTGGATACTGCTGTTGCACCAGCTGGTGGGCTCTGGTGTTGTGGGGGCAGGAGTGGGTGCCAGGAGTGGTAGCACCCACCCCCTGACACAAGGGCATCAGACTTTGGTAGAACTGGTGTAAAGTGCAGGTATTGGTGCAGCGTAAGAGATGACAGAGTCCCGACTTATCCAGTAGTTTAACTTTACTTGAAAAGCTTAAGTGCAATAACAGCACTGCTCCCAAGTGCTAGTGCAAAAGTACAATACTGCTCACAAGTGCTAGTGCAAAAGTACAATAATACTGCTTACAAGTGCTAGTGCAAAAGTACAACAATACTGCTTACAAGTGCTAGTGCAAAAGTACAACAATGCTGCTCACAAGTGCTAGTGCAAAATAACAACAATACTGCTCACAAGTGCTAGTGCAAAATAACAACAATACTGCTCACAAGTGCTAGTGCAAAATAACAACAATACTGCTCACAAGTGCTAGTGCAAAATAACAACAATACTGCTCACAAGTGCTAGTGCAAAAATACAATACTGCTCACAAGTGCTAGTGCAAAATAACAACAATACTGCTCACAGGTGCTAGTGCAAAAATACAACAATACTGCTCACAGGTGCTAGTGCAAAATAACAACAATACTGCTCACAGGTGCTAGTGCAAAAATACAATACTGCTCACAGGTGCTAGTGCAAAAATACAACAATACTGCTCACAGGTGCTAGTGCAAAAATACAACAATACTGCTCACAGGTGCTAGTGCAAAATAACAACAATACTGCTCACCGGTGCTAGTGCAAAAGTACAATACTGCTCACAGGTGCTAGTGCAAAAATACAACAATACTGCTCACAGGTGCTAGTGCAAAAATACAACAATACTGCTCACAGGTGCTAGTGCAAAATAACAACAATGCTGCTCACAAGTGCTAGTGCAAAAATACAACAATACTGATCACAGGTGCTAGTGCAAAATAACAACAATACTGCTCACAGGTGCTAGTGCAAAAATACAATTCTGCTCACAGGTGCTAGTGCAAAAATACAACAATACTGCTCACAGGTGCTAGTGCAAAAATACAACAATACTGCTCACCGGTGCTAGTGCAAAAGTACAATACTGCTCACAGGTGCTAGTGCAAAAATACAACAATACTGCTCACAGGTGCTAGTGCAAAAATACAACAATACTGCTCACAGGTGCTAGTGCAAAATAACAACAATACTGCTCACAAGTGCTAGTGCAAAAATACAACAATACTGCTCACAGGTGCTAGTGCAAAATAACAACAATACTGCTCACAGGTGCTAGTGCAAAATAACAACAATACTGCTCACAGGTGCTAGTGCAAAATAACAACAATACTGCTCACAGGTGCTAGTGCAAAATAACAACAATACTGCTCACAAGTGCTAGTGCAAAATAACAACAATACTGCTCACAGGTGCTAGTGCAAAATAACAACAATACTGCTCACAGGTGCTAGTGCAAAATAACAACAATACTGCTCACAAGTGCTAGTGCAAAAGTACAATACTGCTCACAGGTGCTAGTGCAAAAATACAACAATACTGCTCACAGGTGCTAGTGCAAAAATACAACAATACTGCTCACAGGTGCTAGTGCAAAAATACAACAATACTGCTCACAGGTGCTAGTACAAAAGTACAATAATGCTCACAGGTGCTAGTGGAAAAGTACAACAACAATACTGCTGCACAGGTGCTAGCGGCAGGGCGGACTACCTAGTGGGGACCTGTCCAATATGTACGGTACTCTGCTACAGGGGTCCTGACAACCTCGGATTCAGCTGCCATTGCTAGAACACTTTTGAAGGAAAACCTTTACTCATGGTGAGAAGAATTCCGTCAAGCTGTGATGAGTACACTGAGTACACCGACATTGAGGAGTACAGGCCCCAAGCGGATTACTGGGAAGGGCCAGCTGTATTAAGCCTAAGGTCCTGGCAAGTTGTAGCAGAGTGCAAAAGCAAACTTCTCTAGCCACTGCCCTGAGAGTGCAGGGTTCGGAAGACTTGAGAATGATCCCATCAGCGTGGACAGGTGGAATCTCTTGTGTGGCAGTCAAAACACAGGCGGCTTAGCGAGCCATGGCCTGGCTCTCAGCAGAAGGATATTCGGCAAAGCAGTAGAGGTACCGTTGGCTGGGGCCACTTTGGAGGTGTTGTGGCTGCTAGGTGGGTGTAAGGTCACTTGGTCACGGTCGCCTGGAGTGGTGTGTAGGTGCAGAATGATACACAGAGTCCAGTAGCTTAATCCCTTAGTGCTGCATCTAGTTTGGTCCTTAATGACCAGGCTTATTTTTCAGAATACTGTCTCACTTTATACACTTATAGCTGGGTGATGCTGTAACGTATGTTAGCGATTCTGAGACTGTTTTTTTATAACATGTAGTACTTTATATTACTGGCAAAATTGGGTCACTATTTTGTGTGTTTTTTGTGAAAAACATCAAAATGTCATGAAAAATTTTAAAAATTTGCATTTTGTTAGGTTGTTACGGGGCTTAGAAATGTATCAGCAAATTATGAAATTTTCAGGAAAGTTTCCAAAACAAATTTTTTTTAGTGACCAGTTCAATTTTTACATGGATTTGGGAGGCTTGTATACTGGAAACCCCCATAAGTGACCCCATTTTGGAAACTATACACCTTAAAGAATTAATCTAGGGGCTTGAGGAAAGTATTCGCCATATGGCCACAAAAAAAAAATGGAAAATAGAAATTTTCCCAGAATATATCCGTTAAGATTAAAGTTTCTCAATTTCACAAGGAACATTAAAGAAAAAGCAATCCAAAATCTGTAAGGCAGGTTCTCCTGAGTAGAACGGTACCTCATATGTGGGCATAAACCACTGTATGGGCACACAGCCGGGCTCAGAAGGGAAGGAGCGCCAATTAGCATTTTCACTGCAGATTTTGCTAAAGAAGTTTCTGAGCGCCAGGTGCGTTTGCAGAGCCCCTGTAGTGCCAGCGGAGTAAACCCCCACCCCATAAGTCACCCCATTTTGGATAGTACACTCCTCAAAGAATTCATCTTGGGGTGTGGTGAACATTTTGACCCCACAGGTGTTTGAGGTAAGTATTCAAAATTACAAAGTAAAAATGAAAAACTAGAATTTTTACAATAATATGCTCGTTTAATTAAAAATGTCACAATTTCGCAAGGAACAGGAGAGAAGAGGCACCCCGAAATTTGTAACGCAGCTTGTCCTGAGTAGAACGGTACCCCATATGTGGGTATAAACCACTGTATGGGCACACAGCGGGGCTCAGGAGGGAAGGAGTGTCATTTTGCTGGAGCAAAACCGCTGCTAGTAATCGTTATTAGAATAGCGCAGTTACTAAAAAAAAAAAAAAAAATTACATTAAAGGTATCTGGAGGTGGTTACAGGTAATCTGGAGGTGGTTACAGGTAATCTGGGGTGGTTACAGGTAATGCGGAGTGGTTACAGGTAATCTGGAGGTGGTTACAGGTAATCTGGGGGTGGTTACAGGTAATGCGGAGTGGTTACAGGTAATCTGGGGTGGTTACAGGTAATCTGGGGGTGGTTACAGGTAATCTGGAGGTGGTTACAGGTAATCTGGAGGTGGTTACAGGTAATCTGGAGGTGGTTACAGGTAATGCGGAGTGGTTACAGGTAATCTGGAGGTGGTTACAGGTAATCTGGGGGTGGTTACAGGTAATGCGGAGTGGTTACAGGTAATCTGGAGGTGGTTACAGGTAATGCGGAGTGGTTACAGGTAATCTGGGGATGGTTACAGGTAATGCGGAGTGGTTACAGGTAATCTGGAGGTGGTTACAGGTAATCTGGGGTGGTTACAGGTAATGCGGAGTGGTTACAGGTAATCTGGAGGTGGTTACAGGTAATCTGGGGTGGTTACAGGTAATGCGGAGTGGTTACAGGTAATCTGGAGGTGGTTACAGGTAATCTGGGGGTGGTTACAGGTAATGCGGAGTGGTTACAGGTAATCTGGAGGTGGTTACAGGTAATCTGGGGTGGTTACAGGTAATGCGGAGTGGTTACAGGTAATCTGGAGGTGGTTACAGGTAATCTGGGGTGGTTACAGGTAATCTGGGGTGGTTACAGGTAATCTGGAGGTGGTTACAGGTAATCTGGAGGTGGTTACAGGTAATCTGGAGGTGGTTACAGGTAATCTGGGGGTGGTTACAGGTAATCTGGGGTGGTTACAGGTAATGCGGAGTGGTTACAGGTAATCTGGGGTGGTTACAGGTAATGCGGAGTGGTTACAGGTAATCTGGAGGTGGTTACAGGTAATGCGGAGTGGTTACAGGTAATCTGGAGGTGGTTACAGGTAATCTGGGGGTGGTTACAGGTAATGCGGAGTGGTTACAGGTAATCTGGGGGTGGTTATGGGTAATGCGGAGTGGTTACAGGTAATCTGGGGGTGGTTACAGGTAACGCGGAGTGGTTACAGGTAATCTGGGGGTGGTTACAGGTAATCTGGAGGTGGTTACAGGTAATCTGGGGGTGGTTACAGGTAATCTGGGGGTGGTTACAGGTAATCTGGAGGTGGTTACAGGTAATCTGGGGGTGGTTACAGGTAATCTGGGGGTGGTTACAGGTAATCTCGCGGTGGTTACAGGTAATCTGGAGGTGGTTACAGGTAATCTGGGGGTGGTTACAGGTAATCTGGAGGTGGTTACAGGTAATGCGGAGTGGTTACAGGTAATCTGGAGGTGGTAACAGGTAATCTCGAGGTGGTTACAGGTAATCTGGAGGTGGTTACAGGTAATCTGGAGGTGGTTACAGGTAATGCGGAGTGGTTACAGGTAATCTGGAGGTGGTTACAGGTAATCTGGAGGTGGTTACAGGTAATCTCGAGGTGGTTACAGGTAATCTGGAGGTGGTTACAGGTAATCTCGAGGTGGTTACAGGTAATGCGGAGTGGTTACAGGTAATCTGGAGGTGGTAACAGGTAATCTGGAGGTGGTAACAGGTAATCTCGAGGTGGTTACAGGTAATCTGGAGGTGGTTACAGGTAATCTGGAGGTGGTTACAGGTAATGCGGAGTGGTTACAGGTAATCTGGAGGTGGTTACAGGTAATCTCGAGGTGGTTACAGGTAATCTGGAGGTGGTTACAGGTAATCTGGAGGTGGTTACAGGTAATGCGGAGTGGTTACAGGTAATCTGGAGGTGGTAACAGGTAATCTGGGGGTGGTTACGGGTAATCTGGGGGTGGTTACAGGTAATCTGGAGGTGGTTACAGGTAATTTGGAGGTGGTTACAGGTAATCTGGGGATGGTTACAGGCAATCTGGAGGTGGTTACAGGTAATTTGGAGGTGGTTACAGGTAATCTGGGGGTGGTTACAGGTAATCTGGGGTGGTTACAGGTAATTTGGAGGTGGTTACAGGTAATCTGGGGGAGGTTACAGGTAATCTGGGGTGTTTACAGGTAATCTGGGGGTGGTTACAGGTAATCTGGGGGTGGTTACAGGTAATCTGGCGTGGTTACAGGTAATCTGGAGGTGGTTACAGGTAATCTGGGGGTGGTTACAGGTAATCTGGAGGTGGTTACAGGTAATCTGGGGGTGGTTACAGGCAATCTGGAGGTGGTTACAGGTAATTTGGAGGTGGTTACAGGTAATCTGGGGGTGGTTACAGGTAATCTGGGGTGGTTACAGGTAATTTGGAGGTGGTTACAGGTAATCTGGGGGTGGTTACAGGTAATCTGGAGGTGGTTACAGGTAATCTGGAGGTTGTTTCAGGTAATCTGGAGGTTGTTTCAGGTAATCTGGAGGTGGTTACAGGTAATCTGGAGGTGGTTACAGGTAATGCAGAGTGGTTACAGGTAATCTGGAGGTGGTTACAGGTAATCTGGGGGTGGTTACAGGTAATCTGGAGGTGGTTACAGGTAATCTGGGGGCGGTTACAGGTAATCTGGGGGCGGTTACAGGTAATCTGGAGGTTGTTTCAGGTAATCTGGAGGTGGTTACAGGTAATCTGGGGGTGGTTACAGGTAATCTGGAGGTGGTTACAGGTAATCTGGGGGTGGTTACAGGTAATCTGGGGTGGTTACAGGTAATCTGGAGGTGGTAACAGGTAATGCAGAGTGGTTACAGGTAATCTGGGGTGGTTACAGGTAATCTGGAGGTGGTTACAGGTAATTTGGAGGTGGTTACAGGTAATCTGGGAGTGGTTACAGGTAATCTGGGGGTGGTTACAGGTAATCTGGGGGTAGTTACAGGTAATCTGGGGTGGTTACAGGTAATCTAGAGGTGGTTACAGGTAATCTGGGGGTGGTTACATTTAATCTGGGGGTGGTTACAGGTAATGCGGAGGTGGTTACAGGTAATCTGGGGTGGTTACAGGTAATCTGGGGATGGTTACATGTAATCTGGAGGTGGTTACAGGTAATCTGGAGGTGGTTACAGGTAATCTGGAGGTGGTTACAGGTAATCTGGAGGGGGTTACAGGTAATCTGGGGGTGGTTACAGGTAATCTGGAGGTGGTTACAGGTAATCTGGGGTGGTTACAGGTAATCTGGGGTGGTTACAGGTAATCTGGGGGTGGTTACAGGTAACGGACAGTCTGGGGAGGCTACGGACAGTCTGGGGTGGCTACGGACAGTCTGGGGTGGCTACGGACAGTCTGGGGAGGCTGCGGACAGTGTGGGGTGGCTACGGACAGTGTGGGGTGGCTACGGACAGTGTGGGGAGGCTGCGGACAGTGTGGGGAGGCTGCGGACAGTGTGGGGAGGCTGCGGACAGTGTGGGGAGGCTGCGGACAGTGTGGGGAGGCTGCGGACAGTCTGGGGAGGCTGCGGACAGTCTGGGGAGGCTGCGGACAGTCTGGGGAGGCTGCGGACAGTCTGGGGAGGCAGTGTGCATTCTGACATCTCTACACAGGTGTAAAGGGTAAATTTAGCGTTTTTCATACCTTATTTCATATCATACGTCATGGTGCTTGTTCAAGTAAAAAGTGACCTTTTATCAACTGCAGATTGTATTAAGTGGGCGTGGCCTCGCGACATTAGCACCACTTAGCCCCGCCCACAACAAACCCGTTGACCCTGCCCCCTTGACGCCCATTGGTTGGCCAACGTAAAGGGGGTGGGGTCCAGACCTTTCGGCCAGCCTGTTCCAATTGTCGGTGAGGGGGTGGGGTCAACTGTGGCGTTAATGCTGCGAGGCCCCACCCACTTAACACAATCTGCAGTTGATAAAAGATGACTTTTTACTTGAACAAGCACCATGACGTATTATATGAAATAAGGTATGAAAACCGCTAAATTTACCCTTTACAGCTGTGTAGAAATGTCAGAATGCACAAAGGGGGCGACAGGGTCACTTTAAGTTCTTCAGAGCAATACAAAAAAAATAAGGCTTCAGCAACTGCAGGTACAGGTGAGTGGTAGAAGAAGCTGTAAAAGTAGAAGTGAGAGCAGAGGAGTGTCATGAGGGCCCTGTCCAAGGTAGCTGTGTAGTCTGCTGGGATATTGTAGTGAAGGGAAGAAGAAACTCATACTCACTTATCTGACCACCTAATGCCCTACAGTGTCAGGATACCTGTCCTATTAGGGTAGTACGAGTTCCCAGGGCCAAGCAGACTTTCCAATAGGGCACCCACACAGTAATAGTGCCTCTACAAAGTAATAGTGCTCCCACACAGTAATAGTGCTCCCACACAGTAATAGTGCCCCCACACAGTAATAGTGATCCCACACAGTAATAGTGATCCCACACAGTAATAGTGACCCCACACAGTAATAGTGACCCCACACAGTTATAGTAGTACCCCCACACAGTAATAGTGCCCCCATACAGTAATAGTGCCTCTACACAGTAATAGAGAACCCACACAGTAATAGAGAACCCACACGGTATAAGTGCCCCCACACAGTAATAGAGAACCCACACAGTAATAGTGCCTCTACACAGTAATAGTGCCCCCACACAGTAATACTGCCCCCACACAGTAATAGGGCCCCCACACAGTAATAGGGCCCCCACGCAGTATAAGTGCCCCAAACAGTAATAGAGAACCCACACAGTAATAGTGCCTCTACACAGTAATAGTGCCCCCACACAGTAATAGTGCCCCCACACAGTAATAGGGCCCCCACGTAGTAATAGTGCCTCTACACAGTAATAGTAGTGCCCTGCACACAGTAACAGTAGTGCCCTGCACACAGTAATAGTAGATCCCTGCACACAGTAATAGTAATGCCCCCACACGGTATAAGTGCCCCCACACAGTAATAGTGCCCCCACACAGTAATAGTGCCCCCACACAGTAATACTGCCCCCACACAGTAATAGTAGTGCCCTGCACACAGTAATAGTGTCCTGCACACAGTAATAGAAGTACCCTGCACACAGTAATAGTAGTGCCCTGCACACAGCAATAGTAGTACCCTGCACACAGTAATAGTAGTGCCCTGCACACAGTAATAGTAGTGTCCTGCACACAGTTATAGTAGTGCCCTGCACACAGTAATAGTAGTGCCCTGCACACAGTAATAATAGTGCCCTGCACACAGTAATAGTGGTGCCCTGCACACAGTAATAGTGGTGCCCTGCACACAGTAATAGTAGTGCTCTGCACACAGTAATAATAGTGCCCTGCACACAGTAATAGTAGTGCCCTGCACACAGTAATAGTAGTGCTCTGCACACAGTAACAGTAGTGCACTGCACACATTAATAGAAGTGCCCTGCACACAGTAATAGTAGTGCACTGCACACAGTAATAGTAGTGTCCTGCACACAGTAATAGTAGTGTCCTGCACACAGTAATAGTAGTGCCCTGCACACAGTAATAGTAGTGCCCTGCTCACAGTAATAGTAGTGCCCTGCACACAGTAATAGTAGTGCCCTGCACACAGTAATAGTAGTGCCCTGCACACAGTAATAGTAGTGCCCTGCTCACAGTAATAGTAGTGCCCTGCACACAGTAATAGTAGTGCCCTGCTCACAGTAATAGTAGTGCCCTGCACACAGTAATAATAGTGCCCTGCACACAGTAATAGTGGTGCCCTGCACACAGTAATAGTGGTGCCCTGCACACAGTAATAGTAGTGCTCTGCACACAGTAATAGTAGTGCTCTGCACACAGTAACAGTAGTGCCCTGCACACAGTAATAGTGGTGCCCTGCACACAGTAATAGTAGTGCTCTGCACACAGTAACAGTAGTGCCCTGCACACAGTTATAGTAGTGCCCTGCACACAGTAATAGTAGTGCCCTGCACACAGTAATAGTAGTGTCCTGCACACAGTAATAGTAGTGCCCTGCACACAGTAATAGTAGTGCCCTGCACACAGTAACAGTAGTGCACTGCACACAGTAATAGTAGTGCCCTGCACACAGTAATAGTAGTGCCCTGCACACAGTAATAGTAGTGCCCTGCACACAGTAATAGTAGTGCCCTGCACACAGTAACAGTAGTGCACTGCACACAGTAATAGTAGTGCCCTGCACACGGTAATAGTAGTGCCCTGCACACAGTAATAGTAGTGCCCTGCACACAGTAATAGTAGTGCCCTGCACACAGTAATAGTAGTGCCCTGCACACAGTAATAGTGTCCTGCACACAGTAATAGTGGTACCCTGCACACAGTAATATTAGTGCCCTGCACACAGTAATAGTAGTGCCCTGCACACAGTAATAGTAGTGCCCTGCACACAGTAATAGTAGTGCCCTGCACACAGTAATAGTGGTGCCCTGCACACAGTAATAGTAGTGTCCTGCACACAGTAATAGTAGTGCCCTGCACACAGTAATAGTAGTGCCCTGCACACAGTAACAGTAGTGCACTGCACACAGTAATAGTAGTGCCCTGCACACAGTAATAGTAGTGCCCTGCACACAGTAATAGTAGTGCCCTGCACACAGTAATAGTAGTGCCCTGCACACAGTAACAGTAGTGCCCTGCACACGGTAATAGTAGTGCCCTGCACACAGTAATAGTAGTGCCCTGCACACATAGTTTTTCCCCCTTAAATACAGTTAATTGAACCTAATACTCGTCTAAACTCTTCCTTATATTAAGCAGAGCAACATCCTCAATATCTTAGGGCATAGCCACACTTGGCACTGGATATGGGCCCTAGAGGGGAAGCTATGGGCTTAGATACCCCTGACATCACTGCACAGAGGGGAAGCTATGGGCTTAGATACCCCTGACATCACTGCACAGAGGGGAAGCTATGGGCTTAGATACACCTGACATCACTGCACAGAGGGGAAGCTATGGGCTTAGATACACCTGACATCACTGCACAGAGGGGAAGCTATGGGCTTAGATACACCTGACATCACTGCACAGAGGGGAAGCTATGGGCTTAGATACACCTGACATCACTGCACAGAGGGGAGGCTATGGGCTTAGATACACCTGACATCACTGCACAGAGGGGAAGCTATGGGCTTAGATACACCTGACATCACTGCACAGAGGGGAGGCTATGGGCTTAGATACACCTGACATCACTGCACAGAGGGGAAGCCATGGGCTTAGATACCCCTGACATCACTGCACAGAGGGAAAGCTATGGGCTTAGATACCCCTGACATCACTGCACAGAGGGGAAGCCATGGGCTTAGATACACCTGACATCACTGCACAGAGGGGAAGCCATGGGCTTAGATACACCTGACATCACTGCACAGAGGGGAAGCCATGGGCTTAGATACACCTGACATCACTGCACAGAGGGGAAGCCATGGGCTTAGATACACCTAACATCACTGCACAGAGGGGAAGCTATGGGCTTAGATACACCTGACATCATCTGGACAGAGAGAAAGCTATGGACTTAGATATACCTAACATCACTACACAGAGGGAAAGCTATGGGCTTAGATACACCTGACATCACTGGACACAGGGAAAGCTATGGGCTTAGATACACCTGACATTACTGGACAGAGGGGAAGCTATGGGCTTAGATACATCTGACATCACTGCACAGAGGGGAAGCTATGGGCTTAGATACACCTGACATCATCTGGACAGAGAGAAAGCTATGGACTTAGATATACCTAACATCACTACACAGAGGGAAAGCTATGGGCTTAGATACACCTGACATCACTGGACACAGGGAAAGCTATGGGCTTAGATACACCTGACATTACTGGACAGAGGGGAAGCTATGGGCTTAGATACATCTGACATCACTGCACAGAGGGGAAGCTATGGGCTTAGATACACCACTTCTTTATCAATATTCCTATTCCAAATGGATAGAGGAAAACCCCTTGGCTTAGATACACCTGTTGAGGTGTGGATGGTGGGGGTGAGAGCACGGCTGACAATCCCCACGTCCCGGCTGCCATTGTGCGTCACCGGCGCGCTCTTCCTGGTGGGGTTGGCTCCGTATTGTATTTCCTGGACGAGAGGAGCGATGAGTAATAGAAATGATAGAGAACGACAATGGAGGAACAATATTTACCCAGCAGCTTTTATTAGAGGTAACGTTCACTTTACAGTCATCCCGTCTGGTTCGCAGCTTCCTCTTCTCTTACCAGATTGTATCACAAAGGGCGAGATGGCGGCTCATGGGGATTCTTCTTACCGGATATTCCTGGGGTATTTCCAGGGTGCAGGACGAGACCGATGACATTTCCACCCCCAGACCCCATAACAAATCAATGAGAACCAGAAGGAGACCTGCTGTCAGAGTTATACACAGGACCATACCCAGGTTATACCGGCTGTACATATATAATTACATGCAGTATATACCCAGGTTATACCGGCTGTACATATATAATTACATGCAGTATATACCCAGGTTATACCAGCTGCACATATATAATTACATGCAGTATATACCCAGGTTATACCAGCTGTACATATATATTTATATACAGTATATACCCAGGTTATACCAGCTGTACATATATAATTATATACAGTATATACCCAGGTTATACCAGCTGCACATATATAATTACATGCAGTATATACCCAGGTTATACCAGCTGCACATATATAATTACATGCAGTATATACCCAGGTTATACCAGCTGTACATATATATTTATATACAGTATATACCCAGGTTATACCAGCTGTACATATATAATTATATACAGTATATACCCAGGTTATACCAGCTGCACATATATAATTACATGCAGTATATACCCAGGTTATACCAGCTGCACATATATAATTACATGCAGTATATACCCAGGTTATACCAGCTGTACATATATATTTATATACAGTATATACCCAGGTTATACCAGCTGTACACATATAATTATATACAGTATATAGCCAGGTTATACCAGCTGTACATATATAATTATATACAGTATATACCCAGGTTATACCAGCTGTACATATATAATTACATGCAGTATATACCCAGGTTATACCAGCTGTACATATATATTTATATACAGTATATACCCAGGTTATACCAGCTGCACATATATAATTACATGCAGTATATACCCAGGTTATACCAGCTGTACATATATATTTATATACAGTATATACCCAGGTTATACCAGCTGTACATATATAATTATATACAGTATATACCCAGGTTATACCGGCTGTACAAATATACAGTATATACCCAGGTTATACCAGCTGTACATATATAATTATATACAGTATATACCCAGGTTATACCGGCTGTACACATATACAGTATATACACAGGTTATACCAGCTGTACATATATAATTATATACAGTATATACCCAGGTTATACCGGCTGTACATATATACAGTATATACACAGGTTATACCAGCTGTACATATAAATATGCAAAACAGGAGTCCGTGGAGCCTCGGTTGCGAGTCTCAAAACGCGGGATAGCCAGATATCTCTAGCCTGTTGCCAACGGGGTGCCTCCATGATGGGGAGAGCACCACACCACCCTGATACATAGCCCCTTAAGTCCCACTCGATTGCGAGTATTGGAACATAAATAGGGAAACACCAGGGTGGCCCCTTGTTTGTCAATGTCTAACTCGAGGTGCGAGTATTGCGATCATGACAAGGGCGGCAGGCCTCCATCCACAGACAGCTGTTTCGGGGGTTTTGCCCCTCGTCAGTGTGGAGTAGGATTCTGGCTAGTTTGGGCAATAGCAAATCGACCAACAAAACACAGAAATCACTGAACTCAAGGAGAACAGTGAAAAAAATTCCAATGAAGTCCTCAATCAAGAGTCTCCACTGATGCCCCCAAAAATTTAAATATGCAAAACAGGGGGCCACCCTGGTGTTTCCCTATTTGTGTTCCAATACTCGCAATCGAGTGGGACTTAAGGGGCTATTTATCAGGGTGGTGTGGTGCTCTCCCTATCATGGAGGCGCCCCGTGGCAACAGGCTAGAGATATCTGGCTATCCCGTGTTTTGAGACTCGCAACTAAGGCTCCACGGACTCCTGTTTTGCATATTTAAATTTTTGGGGGGCATCAGTGGAGACTCTTGATTGAGGACTTCATTGGAATTTTTTTCACTGTTCTCCTTGAGTTCAGTGATAACTGTGTTTTGTCAGCTGTACATATATAATTATATACAGTATATACCCAGGTTATACCAGCTGTACATATATATTTATATACAGTATATACCCAGGTTATACCAGCTGTACATATATAATTATATACAGTATATACCCAGGTTATACCAGCTGCACATATATAATTATATACAGTATATACCCAGGGTATACCAGCTGTACATATATAATTATATACAGTATATACCCAGGTTATACCAGCTGTACATATATATTATATACAGTATATACCCAGGTTATACCAGCTGTACATATATAATTATATACAGTATATACCCAGGTTATACCAGCTGTACATATATAATTATATACAGTATATACCCAGGTTATACCAGCTGCACATATATAATTATATACAGGAGATCCCCAGGTTATACCAGCTGTACATATATAATTATATACAGTATATACCCAGGTTATACTAGCTGTACATATATAATTATATACAGTATATACCCAGGTTATACCAGCTGTACATATATAGTTATATACAGTGTATACCCAGGTTATACCAGCTGTACATACATAACTATATACAGGAGGTACCCAGGTTATACCAGTTGTACATATATAATTATATACAGTATAAACCCAGGCTATACCGGCTGTACATATATAATTATATACAGTACATACCCAGGTTATACCAGCTGCACATATATCATTATATACAGTATATACCCAGGTTATACCAGCTGCACATATATCATTATATACAGTATATACCCAGGTTATACCGGCTGTACATATATAATTATATACAGTATATACCCAGGTTATACCAGCTGTACATATATAATTATATACAGTATATACCCAGGTTATACCAGCTGCACATATATAATTATATACAGTATATACCCAGGGTATACCAGCTGTACATATATAATTATATACAGTATATACCCAGGTTATACTAGCTGTACATATATAATTATATACAGTATATACCCAGGTTATACCAGCTGTACATATATAATTATATACAGTATATACCCAGGTTATACCAGCTGTACATATATATTATATACAGTATATACCCAGGTTATACCAGCTGTACATATATAATTATATACAGTATATACCCAGGTTATACCAGCTGCACATATATCATTATAAACAGTATATACCCAGGTTATACCAGCTGTACATATATAATTATATACAGTATATACCCAGGTTATACCAGCTGCACATATATAATTATATACAGGAGATCCCCAGGTTATACCAGCTGTACATATATAATTATATACAGTATATACCCAGGTTATACTAGCTGTACATATATAATTATATACAGTATATACCCAGGTTATACCAGCTGTACATATATAGTTATATACAGTGTATACCCAGGTTATACCAGCTGTACATACATAACTATATACAGGAGGTACCCAGGTTATACCAGTTGTACATATATAATTATATACAGTATAAACCCAGGCTATACCGGCTGTACATATATAATTATATACAGTACATACCCAGGTTATACCAGCTGCACATATATCATTATATACAGTATATACCCAGGTTATACCAGCTGCACATATATCATTATATACAGTATATACCCAGGTTATACCGGCTGTACATATATAATTATATACAGTATATACCCAGGTTATACCAGCTGTACATATATAATTATATACAGTATATACCCAGGTTATACCAGCTGCACATATATCATTATATACAGTATATACCCAGGTTATACCGGCTGTACATATATAGTTATATACAGTATATACCCAGGTTATACCAGCTGTACCTATATAATTATATACAGTATATACCCAGGTTATACCAGCTGTACATATATAATTTTATAAAGTATATACCCAGGTTATACCAGCTGTACATATATAATTATATACAGTATATACCCAGGTTATACCAGCTGCACATATATCATTAATATACAGTATATACTCAGGTTATACCAGCTGCACATATATCATTATATACAGTATATACCCAGGTTATACCAGCTGTACATATATAATTATATACAGTATATACCCAGGTTATACCAGCTGCACATATATCATTATAAACAGTATATACCCAGGTTATACCAGCTGTACATATATAATTATATACAGTATATACCCAGGTTATACCAGCTGTACATATATAATTATATACAGTATATACCCAGGTTATACCAGCTGTACCTATATAATTTTATACAGTATATACCCAGGTTATACCAGCTGTACATATATAATTATATACAGTATATACCCAGGTTATACCAGCTGTACATATATCATTATATACAGTATATACCCAGGTTATACCAGCTGCACATATATCATTATATACAGTATATACCCAGGTTATACCAGCTGCACATATATCATTATATACAGTATATACCCAGGTTATACCAGCTGTACATATATCATTATATACAGTATATACCCAGGTTATACTAGCTGTACATATATAATTATATACAGTATATACCCAGGTTATACCAGCTGTACATATATAGTTATATACAGTGTATACCCAGGTTATACCAGCTGTACATACATAACTATATACAGGAGGTACCCAGGTTATACCAGTTGTACATATATAATTATATACAGTATAAACCCAGGCTATACCGGCTGTACATATATAATTATATACAGTACATACCCAGGTTATACCAGCTGCACATATATCATTATATACAGTATATACCCAGGTTATACCAGCTGCACATATATCATTATATACAGTATATACCCAGGTTATACCGGCTGTACATATATAATTATATACAGTATATACCCAGGTTATACCAGCTGTACATATATAATTATATACAGTATATACCCAGGTTATACCAGCTGCACATATATAATTATATACAGTATATACCCAGGGTATACCAGCTGTACATATATAATTATATACAGTATATACCCAGGTTATACTAGCTGTACATATATAATTATATACAGTATATACCCAGGTTATACCAGCTGTACATATATAATTATATACAGTATATACCCAGGTTATACCAGCTGTACATATATATTATATACAGTATATACCCAGGTTATACCAGCTGTACATATATAATTATATACAGTATATACCCAGGTTATACCAGCTGCACATATATCATTATAAACAGTATATACCCAGGTTATACCAGCTGTACATATATAATTATATACAGTATATACCCAGGTTATACCAGCTGCACATATATAATTATATACAGGAGATCCCCAGGTTATACCAGCTGTACATATATAATTATATACAGTATATACCCAGGTTATACTAGCTGTACATATATAATTATATACAGTATATACCCAGGTTATACCAGCTGTACATATATAGTTATATACAGTGTATACCCAGGTTATACCAGCTGTACATACATAACTATATACAGGAGGTACCCAGGTTATACCAGTTGTACATATATAATTATATACAGTATAAACCCAGGCTATACCGGCTGTACATATATAATTATATACAGTACATACCCAGGTTATACCAGCTGCACATATATCATTATATACAGTATATACCCAGGTTATACCAGCTGCACATATATCATTATATACAGTATATACCCAGGTTATACCGGCTGTACATATATAATTATATACAGTATATACCCAGGTTATACCAGCTGTACATATATAATTATATACAGTATATACCCAGGTTATACCAGCTGCACATATATCATTATATACAGTATATACCCAGGTTATACCGGCTGTACATATATAGTTATATACAGTATATACCCAGGTTATACCAGCTGTACCTATATAATTATATACAGTATATACCCAGGTTATACCAGCTGTACATATATAATTTTATAAAGTATATACCCAGGTTATACCAGCTGTACATATATAATTATATACAGTATATACCCAGGTTATACCAGCTGCACATATATCATTAATATACAGTATATACTCAGGTTATACCAGCTGCACATATATCATTATATACAGTATATACCCAGGTTATACCAGCTGTACATATATAATTATATACAGTATATACCCAGGTTATACCAGCTGCACATATATCATTATAAACAGTATATACCCAGGTTATACCGGCAGTACATATATAATTATATACAGTATATACCCAGGTTATACCAGCTGTACATATATAATTATATACAGTATATACCCAGGTTATACCAGCTGTACCTATATAATTTTATACAGTATATACCCAGGTTATACCAGCTGTACATATATAATTATATACAGTATATACCCAGGTTATACCAGCTGTACATATATCATTATATACAGTATATACCCAGGTTATACCAGCTGCACATATATCATTATATACAGTATATACCCAGGTTATACCAGCTGCACATATATCATTATATACAGTATATACCCAGGTTATACCAGCTGTACATATATAATTATATACAGTATATACCCAGGTTATAGCAGCTGTACATATATAATTATATACAGTATATACCCAGGTTATACCGGCTGTACATATATAATTATATACAGTATATACCCAGGTTATACCGGCTGTACATATATAATTATATACAGTATATACCCAGGTTATACCAGCTGTACATATATAATTATATACAGTATATACCCAGGTTATACCAGCGGTACATATATAATTATATACAGTATATACCCAGGTTATACCAGCTGTACATATATAATTATATACAGTATATACCCAGGTTATACCAGCTGTACATATATAATTATATACAGTATATACCCAGGTTATACCAGCTGTACCTATATAATTTTATACAGTATATACCCAGGTTATACCAGCTGTACATATATAATTATATACAGTATATACCCAGGTTATACCAGCTGTACATATATCATTATATACAGTATATACCCAGGTTATACCAGCTGCACATATATCATTATATACAGTATATACCCAGGTTATACCAGCTGCACATATATCATTATATACAGTATATACCCAGGTTATACCAGCTGTACATATATAATTATATACAGTATATACCCAGGTTATAGCAGCTGTACATATATAATTATATACAGTATATACCCAGGTTATACCGGCTGTACATATATAATTATATACAGTATATACCCAGGTTATACCGGCTGTACATATATAATTATATACAGTATATACCCAGGTTATACCAGCTGTACATATATAATTATATACAGTATATACCCAGGTTATACCAGCGGTACATATATAATTATATACAGTATATACCCAGGTTATACCAGCTGTACATATATAATTATATACAGTATATACCCAGGTTATACCAGCGGTACATATATAATTATATACAGTATATACCCAGGTTATACCAGCTGTGTATGTATATATGTATTGCTGCCTGACTATATGCTGCTATGGCGGGGTGGGGGCAGGCTGCGGGGGCAGATGTTTGGGTGGCGGCTCAGTAATGCAGCACATAGGTTACCGCTGGCAGATATCAGTGCAGAACAGCTTGTAACCCGGCAGCCGGCTGGCACTGTGCTGTACGCTGCAGCAGGGATGACACACTTCTGTGCCGCGTCCTATAGATTAGCACATAACATCATAAGATAACAGCAGACAGGTCACCGGAGCCTCCCAGCGTAATGCACAGGATGCAGAGTTACCCTTTAAGATCGGCATCTTGCAGAATGAGGCAACAATTAGAGAAGTTTCTGCTGAGACTTCCTAGAAAAGTTTTAGTGTAGATAAGACTGCCGTCTAGTGGTGAAATGTGGGCAATGCAGCTGAGCCGGAGAAGAGGAGCAGCTCAAGGTTCAGTCCTAAGCCCTCAATAACCGGGGGAGCACACAGTGGGAGGGGCTGGCAATAGCCATGATGCCGGACCCGGGGGGGACACCTGTGAACTACGTATCCCTGGAGACAGCTCCTTCCTGTATATTGCGGTATTATTTATGTGCAGTATGGCATTATTATGTGATCACTGTGTGGCGGTATTATCTGGTCACTATATGGTAGTATTATGGTGGTTGTATTTGTGTGCAGAATGGCATTATTATGTGATCACTGTGTGGCGGTATTATCTGGTCACTATATGGTAGTATTATGGTGGTTGTATTTGTGTGCAGTATGGCATTATTATGTGATCGCTGTGTGGCGGTATTATCTGGTCACTATATGGTAGTATTATGGTGGTTGTACTTGTGTGCAGTATGGCATTGCTATGTGATCACTGTGTGGCGATATTATCTGGTCACTATATGGTAGTATTATGGTGGTTGTATTTGTGTGCAGTATGGCATTATTATGTGATCGCTGTGTGGCGGTATTATCTGGTCACTATATGGTAGTATTATGGTGGTTGTACTTGTGTGCAGTATGGCATTGCTATGTGATCACTGTGTGGCGGTATTATCTGGTCACTATATGGTAGTATTATGGTGGTTGTATTTGTGTGCAGTATGGCATTATTATGTGATCACTGTGTGGCGGTATTATCTGGTAACTATATGGTAGTATTATGGTGGTTGTACTAGTGTGCAGTATGGCATTGCTATGTGATCACTGTGTGGCGGTATTATCTGGTCACTATATGGTAGTATTATGGTGGAATTACTTTTGTGCAGTATGGCATTGCTATGTGATCACTCTGTGGCAGTATTATCTGGTCACTATATGGTGGTTGTATTTATGTGCAGTATGGCATTGTTATGTGATCGCTATGTGGCGGTATTATCATAGATTATTCCCTCAAAAGAGATATGGGGCCAAATTGCACCAGAGTGTGACGGCTGAGACACCAGTAATGGCTGTTTGCCAGGATGGAGCCGCACAAGGCAATGTGGCTCCATTTTGAACAACCAAGGTCCTAGCGGTAGTGCAGAGGGTGGGGCCATGACCAGAATACAATTCTATTATACCGTATAGATTGAACACCACAACGACAACAAGCTGATTATTGGAGGACACATAAGGAAACACATGCTCAGTAATCCCCCCCCCCCACACACACACACCTGATCAGCTGATTATTGGAGGACACACATACTCAGTAATCCCCCCCCACACACACACACACACCTGATCAGCTGATTATTGGAGGACACACATGCTCAGTAATTCCCCCCCCCCCACACACACACACACACACCTGATCAGCTGATTATTGGAGGACACACATGCTCAGTAATTCTCCCCCTTCCCCTGGGCTCTGCATATTTCTGGCAGTATAGATGGGAAGACTTGTTCTGTAGGGGAAGTAAGAAGGGACTATCCTGTCAGCTGCCAGAGGAGGAAGGAGACTGACCGTATCCCCCAGCAGCACAGAGGAGGAAGGAGACTGACTGTATCCCCCAGCAGCACAGAGGAGGAAGGAGACTGACTGTATCCCCCAGCAGCACAGAGGAGGAAGGAGACTGACTGTATCCCCCAGCAGCACAGAGGAGGAAGGAGACTGACTGTATCCCCCAGCAGCACAGAGGAGGAAGGAGACTGACTGTATCCCCCAGCAGCACAGAGGAGGAAGGAGACTGACTGTATCCCCCAGCAGCACAGAGGAGGAAGGAGACTGACTGTATCCCCCAGCAGCACAGAGGAGGAAGGAGACTGACTGTATCCCCCAGCAGCACAGAGGAGGAAGGAGACTGACTGTATCCCCAGCAGCACAGAGGAGGAAGGAGACTGACTGTATCCCCCAGCAGCACAGAGGAGGAAGGAGACTGACTGTATCCCCCAGCAGCACAGAGGAGGAAGGAGACTGACTGTATCCCCCAGCAGCACAGAGGAGGAAGGAGACTGACTGTATCCCCCAGCAGCACAGAGGAGGAAGGAGACTGACTGTATCCCCCAGCAGCACAGAGGAGGAAGGAGACTGACTGTATCCCCCAGCAGCACAGAGGAGGAAGGAGACTGACTGTATCCCCCAGCAGCACAGAGGAGGAAGGAGACTGACTGTATCCCCCAGCAGCACAGAGGAGGAAGGAGACTGACTGTATCCCCCAGCAGCACAGAGGAGGAAGGAGACTGACTGTATCCCCCAGCAGCACAGAGGAGGAAGGAGACTGACTGTATCCCCCAGCAGCACAGAGGAGGAAGGAGACTGACTGTATCCCCCAGCAGCACAGAGGAGGAAGGAGACTGACTGTATCCCCCAGCAGCACAGAGGAGGAAGGAGACTGACTGTATCCCCCAGCAGCACAGAGGAGGAAGGAGACTGACTGTATCCCCCAGCAGCACAGAGGAGGAAGGAGACTGACTGTATCCCCCAGCAGCACAGAGGAGGAAGGAGACTGACTGTATCCCCAGCAGCACAGAGGAGGAAGGAGACTGACTGTATCCCCCAGCAGCACAGAGGAGGAAGGAGACTGACTGTATCCCCCAGCAGCACAGAGGAGGAAGGAGACTGACTGTATCCCCCAGCAGCACAGAGGAGGAAGGAGACTGACTGTATCCCCAGCAGCACAGAGGAGGATCAGATGGGACAGATATGAGCAGCAGATGGTGAAATCTTATGTGTAATAGCAGCAGGTCAGGACTGTGGTCAGGACTGTGAATGTGAGTCATGGGATAGCACTACATGTGTCTGGGTCCTGACAGGTGGGTTTTACAGGGACAGTAAGGGTGTGTTCACACGTACAGGATCTGCAGCAGATTTGGATTTGATGGCGCAGATTTGAAGCTACAGATTTAAAGCAAATCAATTCTGGGCCATCAAATCTGCTGCGGATCCTGTACGTGTGAACGCACCCTTAAACAATAAATGAATGCGGAAAAAAACCTAAACATTGACATGCAGCAAATACAGGAGGAACCTGGGGACCTGTCCGTCTGAGGACCGACTACAGAGTGTGAACGGACCCTATTACAGGCTGCGCACTGGATAACACGGCCTCCCAGTCCCACAACAACCTACAGGCTTTCTTCATGAGAAAGTCCCTAAAAGTTCCCTATAGAATGTGCACCTGTGTAATTGCGGATTACGGCCACATATCCCTCATATAGGGGTCTGCCCATCCCCCACACTGCTGGGAGCGGGAATACAGGAGGGAGCAGGGATACATATAGACTATACAGCAGGGATACATATAGACTATACAGCAGGGATACATATATACTATAGAGCAGGGATACATATAGACTATACAGCAGGGATACATATAGACTATACAGCAGGGATACATATAGACTATACAGCAGGGATACATATAGACTATACAGCAGGGATACATATAGACTATACAGCAGGGATACATATAGACTATACAGCAGGGATACATATAGACTATACAGCAGGGATACATATATACTATAGAGCAGGGATACATATATACTATACAGCAGGGATACATATAGACTATAGAGCAGGGATACATATAGACTATACAGCAGGGATACATATATACTATACAGCAGGGATACATATAGACTATAGAGCAGGGATACATATATACTATACAGCAGGGATACATATAGACTATACAGCAGGGATACATATAGACTATACAGCAGGGATACATATAGACTATACAGCAGGGATACATATATACTATAGAGCAGGGATACATATAGACTATAGAGCAGGGATACATATAGACTATAGAGCAGGGATACATATATACTATACAGCAGGGATACATATAGACTATACAGCAGGGATACATATAGACTATACAGCAGGGATACATATATACTATAGAGCAGGGATACATATATACTATAGAGCAGGGATACATATATACTATAGAGCAGGGATACATATAGACTATAGAGCAGGGATACATATAGACTATAGAGCAGGGATACATATATACTATACAGCAGGGATACATATAGACTATACAGCAGGGATACATATAGACTATACAGCAGGGATACATATAGACTATACAGCAGGGATACATATAGACTATACAGCAGGGATACATATATACTATACAGCAGGGATACATATATACTATACAGCAGGGATACATATAGACTATACAGCAGGGATACATATAGACTATACAGCAGGGATACATATAGACTATACAGCAGGGATACATATAGACTATACAGCAGGGATACATATATACTATACAGCAGGGATACATATAGACTATACAGCAGGGATACATATAGACTATACAGCAGGGATACATATAGACTATACAGCAGGGATACATATATACTATACAGCAGGGATACATATAGACTATACAGCAGGGATACATATATACTATACAGCAGGGATACATATAGACTATACAGCAGGGATACATATATACTATACAGCAGGGATACATATATACTATACAGCAGGGATACATATAGACTATACAGCAGGGATACATATAGACTATACAGCAGGGATACATATAGACTATACAGCAGGGATACATATATACTATAGAGCAGGGATACATATAGACTATACAGCAGGGATACATATATACTATACAGCAGGGATACATATACTATACAGCAGGGATACATATAGACTATAGAGCAGGGATACATATATACTATACAGCAGGGATACATATAGACTATACAGCAGGGATACATATATACTATAGAGCAGGGATACATATAGACTATACAGCAGGGATACATATAGACTATACAGCAGGGATACATATAGACTATACAGCAGGGATACATATATACTATAGAGCAGGGATACATATATACTATACAGCAGGGATACATATATACTATACAGCAGGGATACATATAGACTATACAGCAGGGATACATATATACTATACAGCAGGGATACATATATACTATACAGCAGGGATACATATAGACTATACAGCAGGGATACATATAGACTATACAGCAGGGATACATATAGACTATACAGCAGGGATACATATATACTATAGAGCAGGGATACATATACACTATACAGCAGGGATACATATAGACTATACAGCAGGGATACATATAGACTATACAGCAGGGATACATATAGACTATACAGCAGGGATACATATAGACTATACAGCAGGGATACATATAGACTATAGAGCAGGGATACATATATACTATACAGCAGGGATACATATAGACTATACAGCAGGGATACATATAGACTATACAGCAGGGATACATATATACTATACAGCAGGGATACATATAGACTATACAGTGGGGATACATATATACTATACAGCAGGGATACATATAGACTATACAGCGGGGATACATATAGACTATAGAGCAGGGATACATATATACTATACAGCGGAGATACATATATACTATACAGCGGGGATACATATAGACTATACAGCGGGGATACATATAGACTATACAGCGGGGATACATATATACTATAGAGCAGGGATACATATATACTATAGATGAGGGATACTTTAATATAGCCCTGGCCCCTCCATCACCTATAGTGCTGCATTAGGGGTCACTCTCAGATGCCCCCCGACCCTCCCCAGGGATTAACCCCTCAGCTCCCAGAGCAGCAATAACACAAACACCGAACTAACTCCTCGCTACAAAGTAACAAACGCGGCCAAAGGAATGGTGAGAGGAGCAGCAGAGCTGAGTGAGCACAGGGGGCAGCAGAGCTGAGTGAGCACAAGGAGCAGCAGAGCTGAGTGAGCACAAGGAGCAGCAGAGCTGAGTGAGCACAGGGGGCAGCAGAGCTGAGTGAGCACAAGGAGCAGCAGAGCTGAGTGAGCACAAGGAGCAGCAGAGCTGAGTGAGCACAAGGAGCAGCAGAGCTGAGTGAGCACAAGGAGCAGCAGAGCTGAGTGAGCACAAGGAGCAGCAGAGCTGAGTGAGCACAAGGAGCAGCAGAGCTGAGTGAGCACAAGGAGCAGCAGAGCTGAGTGAGCACAAGGAGCAGCAGAGCTGAGTGAGCACAAGGTGCAGCAGAGCTGAGTGAGCACAAGGAGCAGCAGAGCTGAGTGAGCACAAGGAGCAGCAGAGCTGAGTGAGCACAAGGAGCAGCAGAGCTGAGTGAGCACAAGGAGCAGCAGAGCTGAGTGAGCACAAGGAGCAGCAGAGCTGAGTGAGCACAAGGAGCAGCAGAGCTGAGTGAGCACAAGTAGCAGCAGAGCTGAGTGATCACAAGGAGCAGCGGAGCTGAGTGAGCACAGGGAGCAGCGGAGCTGAGTGAGCACAGGGAGCAGCGGAGCTGAGTGAGCACAGGGAGCAGCGGAGCTGAGTGAGCACAAGGAGCAGCGGAGCTGAGTGAGCACAGGGAGCAGCAGAGCTGAGTGAGCACAGAGCAGCACAGCTGAGTGAGCACAAGGAGCAGCGGAGCTGAGTGAGCACAGAGCAGCAGAGCTGAGTGAGCACAAGGAGCAGCGGAGCTGAGTGAGCACAGGGAGCAGCAGAGCTGAGTGAGCACAAGGAGCAGCAGAGCTGAGTGAGCACAAGGAGCAGCAGAGCTGAGTGAGCACAGGGGGCAGCAGAGCAGCAGAGCTGAGTGAGCACAAGGAGCAGCAGAGCTGAGTGAGCACAAGGAGCAGCAGAGCTGAGTGAGCACAGAGCAGCCGCGCTGCGGAGCCTTAACCCCTTGCTGCCCGTCCCCATGTGCAGCACATTCCTGCGCTGGAGGGGCCCGAGCACTGGGGGGGGGGGGGGTCTCCAAGAAACTTCTATCCCACCCTGAGAGGGGAAGGCAGAGGGCAGCCCCTGCAGTGCGGGGAGGAGGGGGTTAATCCCCGGTCAGCTTCTCCCCACTATATTGCAGCCTGGTTCCTGGCAGCTCCTCAGCCTGGCTGTCGTGATATCGGATTGCAGGAAGGCTGGCAGGCAGCCAGCTCGGGGCTATTTAAAAGACAGCAGCTTCTCACTAATCAGTCTGAGGAAAGTTCTGCGAGATCCGCCGACTAATCGCTGCCGCCGCCGCCTGACTTTTCGCACTTTCTGCGCCTTTTCGGGGACTCCTCTGCCCTCGGAGATAGAAGTCAGGCTGCAGGGTTAGGCTGTTCCCGGGCGCATCTTCCTGCAGGATTTGAGGAATTTTCAGGATTTTCAGGAGCCTTTGTGCAGCAATATTCCCGGATTACTTACTGTGCCCGACACCAGGAGGGACTCTGCTCATCTAGAACCCATCTGCTCATCTAGAACCCATCTGCTCATCTAGAACCCATCTGCTCATCTAGAACCCCTCTGCTCATCTAGAACCCCTCTGCTCATCTAGAACCCATCTGCTCATCTAGAACCCATCTGCTCATCTAGAACCCATCTGCTCATCTAGAACCCATCTGCTCATCTAGAACCCCTCTGCTCATCTAGAACCCCTCTGCTCATCTAGAACCCCTCTGCTTCCTCCTCTCTCTCTCTCTCTCGGCCACTTTGCACCATAGACTTGGCTACAGCAACAGGTAGATCCTGCAGGGAGAGCAGCCACCTGGCCGGACCCAGGAGCCCAGAAGGGTGACTGGCATTGCTGCAGGGTGACTGGCATTGCTTCTTATTGCATTGCTGCTTGTTGCATTGCTGCTTGTTGGCATTGCTGCTTGTTGCATTGCTGCAGGGTGACTGGCATTGCTACTTGTTGCATTGCTACTTGTTGCATTGCTGCAGGGTGACAGGCATTGCTGCTTGTTGCATTGCTGCAGGGTGACTGGCATTGCTGCTTGTTGCATTGCTGCAGGGTGACTGGCATTGCTGCTTGTTGCATTGCTGCAGGGTGACTGGCATTGCTGCTTGTTGCATTGCTGGACTCTGTAGCACTGTGCCCCCCCATACCATGCTCCTGTCTGTCTGCCTCCTCCTCACCCTGGGCCTGGGGCTGTGCCAGTGTCTGGGCTCCTTTGTGCACTGTGAGCCCTGTGATGAGAAGGCCATGTCCATGTGCCCCCCGAGCCCTGTGGGCTGTGAGCTGGTGAAGGAGCCGGGCTGTGGCTGCTGTATGACCTGTGCCCTGGCAGAGGGGCAGTCCTGTGGGGTCTACACTGAGCGCTGTGCTGGGGGGCTCCGCTGCCTTCCTAAGCAGGGAGAAGAGAAGCCGCTGCATGCCCTGCTCCATGGTCGGGGGGTCTGCCTCAATGAGAAGATCTACAGGGACCAGGTCAAAATAGGTAAGTGCACCTGGATTGTCTAAGCGTATTCTCTGCAATGACTGGAAGGGGACCTGTCAATCACAAGGCTGCAGTGACTGACAGCTGTCAATCCCCTGACTGTTGAGTGTTTCCCAGGGTGTCTGCAGCACTGGGACCCCCCTCCCCCCCCCCCCCAGGGGATTATTTTTACTCCTTAGTTTGTAAACTTTCTGGAGTTCCAAAACTCTCTGCTGCTGCATGCCCTGTCCCCTGGGGGCTGAAGGGTTAATGCCCCCAGGTGGTGACACCACTCCGCTTGCTGGATTTCTGGGTCCCAGGTCCAGGTTTGGGGCAACTTTTTAACCCTGTGCTCTCCAGGCAGAACGACAACTCCCAGCATGGGGACCACTTGTCTCCCAGACTGAAGGGCCTGATCCCGGCGGTCACCGACTGCAGACATGAGAAGTCGGGCTCACATTAACCCTTTGTGACCATAAAGCGGAGCCCCATGGGACAAAATGTGAATTTTCCTGAACTGGGGAGTAAGAATTGGTTATCAACCTGTCAATGTGAGAAGTGCCACAAGTGACCTGTCACCCCTGGAGGGTCCACGCCTCAGGAGTCCTCCACTGTGGGGGTACCCGCTGCTCATCCCCGAGTCCATGTTCTCCCCAATAAGAATGCTGTGCCCAGAGCCCCTCCCCCCCCCTCACCTGGAGCCCCCCCCCCATCTCACCTGGAGCCCCCCCCCCCCCCCCCCCTCCTCACCTGGAATGTTTTAATAGAAGTAAATTACAAATCTGTATAAATTAATATTTTTTTTCTCTGAAATGTGTGCGCATGCTCTGTACAGCCCTGTGGAATATGTTGTTGCTATATAAACAATCACTGCCTTGTGGACATGTGCTTCTCCAGCACTTACATGGTTACTTCCAGCTACCCACCTAGGCTGCCCCCAGAGCCGGCTATTCTTGCTAGGTATAGCTGGCACACAATGGCTGATGTAAGGCAGAACGCCCCATCTGACATCCCTGCCGTATACTGTACATTCACAGGAGTCTGCAGCAATACGGCTTCAAACACATAAGCTGCTCCTGCTGCTCCCTTCTGCATTACACAGCTCAACCACTGGGGGCAGTGCTGTGGCTACATTCCTCAGAGCAAAGTGATCAATTCATATCTTGTTGTTAGGCTTCAGGGCAAGTTTCTGGCTATAAATTATAGAGCTGCTTATGACTTTTATAATCCCGCATTGCTTGGCTCCAAAGAAAAAAAGGCAACAGGCATGGTGAGGTTCACCTATGCCAAAAACTGGAAGGGCTGAGGTTTACATAATATACTTGTTACCATAAAGTGCCGAAAGGATGTTTCTTTCCTTATTTCACAGTTTTATTAGAAGATCTCAATACTAGTATGACATTCATACAAAATTGTATCTACTATAATACTGCTCCTATATACAGGGATATATCTACTATAATACTGCTCCTATATACAGGGATATAACTACTATAATACTACTCCTATATACAGGAATATAACTACTATACTACTGCTCCTATATACAGGAATATAACTACTATAATACTGCTCCTATATACAGGACTATAACTACTATAATACTGCTCCTATATACAGGAATATAACTACTATAATACTGCTCCTATATACAGGAATATACTACTATAATACTGCTCCTATATACAGGAATATACTACTATAATACTGCTCCCTATATACAGGAATATAACTACTATAATACTGCCCCTATATAGAGGAATATAACTACTATAATACTGCTCCTATATACAGGGATATATCTACTATAATACTGCTCCTATATACAGGGATATAACTACTATAATACTACTCCTATATACAGGAATATAACTACTATACTACTGCTCCTATATACAGGAATATAACTACTATAATACTGCTCCTATATACAGGGATATATCTACTATAATACTGCTCCTATATACAGGGATATAACTACTATAATACTGCTCCTATATACAGGAATATAACTACTATAATACTGCTCCTATATACAGGGATATATCTACTATAATACTGCTCCTATATACAGGGATATAACTACTATAATACTGCTCCTATATACAGGAATATAACTACTATAATACTGCTCCTATATACAGGAATATACTACTATAATACTGCTCCTATATACAGGGATATACTACTATAATACTGCTCCTATATACAGGAATATACTACTATAATACTGCTCCTATATACAGGAATATACTACTATAATACTGCTCCTATATACAGGAATATAACTTCTATAATACTGCTCCTATATACAGGGATATAACTACTATAATACTGCTCCTATATACAGGAATATACTACTATAATACTGCTCCTATATACAGGAATATAACTACTATAATACTGCTCCTATATACAGGAATATACTACTATAATACTGCTCCCTATATACAGGAATATACTACTATAATACTGCTCCCTATATACAGGGATATAACTACTATAATACTGCTCCTATATACAGGAATATAACTTCTATAATACTGCTCCTATATACAGGGATATAACTACTATAATACTGCTCCCTATATACAGGGATATACTACTATAATACTGCTCCTATATACAGGAATATAACTACTATAATACTGCTCCTATATACAGGAATATACTACTATAATACTGCTCCTATATACAGGGATATACTACTATAATACTGCTCCTATATACAGGAATATACTACTATAATACTGCTCCTATATACAGGAATATACTACTATAATACTGCTCCTATATACAGGAATATAACTACTATAATACTGCTCCTATATACAGGGATATACTACTATAATACTGCTCCTATATACAGGGATATACTACTATAATACTGCTCCCTATATACAGGAATATAACTACTATAATACTGCTCCTATATACAGGAATATAACTACTATAATACTGCTCCCTATATACAGGGATATACTACAATAATACTGCTCCTATATACAGGAATATAACTACTATAATACTGCTCCTATATACAGGAATATACTACTATAATACTGCTCCTATATACAGGGATATACTACTATAATACTGCTCCTATATACAGGAATATACTACTATAATACTGCTCCTATATACAGGAATATACTACTATAATACTGCTCCTATATACAGGAATATAACTACTATAATACTGCTCCTATATACAGGGATATACTACTATAATACTGCTCCCTATATACAGGAATATAACTACTATAATACTGCTTCTATATACAGGAATATACTACTATAATACTGCTCCTATATACAGGGATATAACTACTATAATACTGCTCCTATATACAGGAATATACTACTATAATACTGCTCCTATATACAGGGATATACTACTATAATACTGCTCCCTATATACAGGAATATAACTACTATAATACTGCTCCTATATACAGGAATATAACTACTATAATACTGCTCCCTATATACAGGGATATACTACTATAATACTTCCCCTATATACAGGACTATAACTACTATAATACTGCTCCTATATACAGGGATATAACTACTATAATACTGCTCCTATATACAGGAATATAACTACTATAATACTGCTCCTATATACAGGAATATACTACTATAATACTGCTCCTATATACAGGAATATACTACTATAATACTGCTCCTATATACAGGGATATATCTACTATAATACTGCCCCCTATATACAGGAATATAACTACTATAATGCGGTTCAGGGAAGAAACAGAGTGCTGCACCTCACACCTATGGCTGATACTAGTGCCCCTAGGCAAAATTAAAAAACACATCAGAATTTAGTGTATGAATTGATCAAGCCATACTGCCTCATGTACCTCGTGCCGGTATCTGATACACATGGGTCCCTACACTAAGTCCACACCGTGCCAGTCAATGGCCACCAACCCCGCAGGCGTGCACAGTCAGGGAACGGGGGCCATGGGACGGCCCTGCGACCCCCATGTCACAGGACCAGACCCCAAAACACCACACCAGAACCCGGCCAGCACCGCCGGCGGAGAAGGTCGCCCCCAAACAGCACAAGTCTGGATAAGGTATATGGATATACCATATCCATACTTGTGTCGTTTGGGGGCAGCCTTCCCCGCCGGTGGTGCTGGCTGGGTTTTGGTGGGGCTTTTTGGGTCTGGTCCTGTGACATTGGGGTTGCAGGGCCGTTCCATGGCCTCCCTTCCCTGCATGTGCACACTTTGCGGGGTTGGCGGTCGCTGACCGACACGGTGTGGAGTTAGCGTAGGGACCCGTGTGGACCAGAGGACCTGCGCGGTGGTACACGGGGCAATATGGCTTGATCAATTCATATACAGACACTCTGGTGTTGATTTTTAATATAGGCCTAGCGGCATTAGTATCAGCCATAGATGGGATGTGCAGCCGTTCCATTCTCCCCAGTTCGTATAACTACTATAATACTGCTCTTATATACAGGAATATAACTACTATAATACTGCTCCCTATATACAGGGATATAACTACTATAATACTGCTCCTATATACAGGGATATATCTACTATAATACTGCTCCTATATACAGGGATATACTACTATAATACTGCTCCTATATACAGGAATATAACTACTATAATACTGCTCCTATATACAGGAATATACTACTATAATACTGCTCCTATATACAGGAATATACTACTATAATACTGCTCCTATATACAGGAATATAACTACTATAATACTGCCTCCTATATACAGGAATATAACTACTATTATACTGCCCCCTATATACAGGGATATACTACTATAATACTGCTCCTATATACAGGAATATACTACTATAATACTGCTCCTATATACAGGGATATAACTACTATAATACTGCTCCTATATACAGGGATATAACTACTATAATACTGCTCCTATATACAGGAATATAACTACTATAATACTGCTCCTATATACAGGAATATAACTACTATAATACTGCCCCCTATATACAGGAATATAACTACTATAATACTGCTCCTATATACAGGGATATAACTACTATAATATAACTACTATATACAGGAATATAACTACTATAATACTGCTCCTATATACAGGGATATAACTACTATAATACTGCTCCTATATACAGGAATATAACTACTATAATACTGCTCCAGTATACAGGAATATAACTACTATAATACTGCTCCTATATACAGGAATATAACTACTATAATACTGCTCCTGTATACAGGGATATAACTACTATAATACTGCTCCTATATACAGGGATATAACTACTATAATACTGCTCCTATATACAGGAATATAACTACTATAATACTGCTCCTATATACAGGAATATAATACTATAATACTGCTCCTATATACAGGAATATAACTCCTATAACACTGCCCCCGGTGGTATGATGATGTGTGGCATGTAGTTAGCAGTCACATAGCCGCCTGTCTCTCCCTCTTGCGGTATTCTCAGCCTGGATTGGGTAACAGAGAGGATCGCCCGCAGCTCATACTTTGTTTCAGTAATCAAGGATTAGACAAGTGTTTGCCAAAACTGAAGATTTGATGGGAAAATTATACAGAAGGCGTTTAACTCCTTCCTTCCCTTTTATCAACAAGACAGGGAATGCTCGCCCCTTCAGTCCCCGACCTGTGGCAGCATGTGGCTCCTGCAGCCAATCGGCAGCCACCCAGGTCACATGTTCTCCTGGGATCGGCGGTCAGCCATGGTCGTCTATACATAGACTCTGAGATCTCGTATAAACCTAACCCGATATTGTTGGAGGCCCCAACTATAATACATGAATGCTGGCCCCTTCATCACCAGACAGCAGGGGGCGCCATCTCCTCTGCACCTCTGTAGCCTCTCCCGCTTAAAATGTTTTCCTTTTTGTTTAGGAACCTTATCGTCTGGCTAAAAATAAGTGTCTGGGAGACTCCGCAGACGGATCATTGATGGGAATGGACGCTGGGGAATGCTTAAAGGGGAACTCCATCAAAAAAATGTCATTCATATTAACTGGTGTCAGAAAGTTATATAGATTTGTAATTTACTTCTATTTAAAAATCTCCAGTCTTCTAGAACTTCCCCAGCAGCAAATGTCCATAGAAAACCTCTCCTGCTCTGGACAGTTCCTGACATGGACAGAGGTGGCAGCAGAGAGCACTGTGTCAGACTGGAGAGAATACACCACTTCCTGCAGGACATACAGCAGCTGATAAGTACTGGAAGACTGGAGATTTTTAAATAGAGGGGGGAGGTCACAGGGGCAGACGAGTTAGGGGACACGATTCCCATAATGCATTGTGCAGCTTAGTGACGCAACGCTCTGCAGCTGGATCCTGCGGTCACATCTATGTGCTTCCCTCTGGATCAGCTGATCGGGAGAGACAGGTGGCTCCCCACTAAAGGAGGCCTGTACAATGTAGGGTTAATGGTCTGCAGACTTTTAGGTTATTTTTGTTTTTTCCTCGAAAGAATGAGGTGTGGGGGGAGGGGGAGGTGAAACTGCAGAGTCAGGACAAGAAATGATAATGAGCTCCAAGAAGAGACAGGGGTGTGTGAGGAGTCTTGCTGTTTAACCCCTGCCTGTCCTGACCCAGGCTTTAACCCCTGCCTGTCCTGACCCAGGCTTTAACCCCTGCCTGTCCTGACCCAGGCTTTAACCCCTGCCTGTCCTGACCCAGGCTTTAACCCCTGCCTGTCCTGACCCAGGCTTTAACCCCTGCCTGTCCCGACCCAGGTTTTAACCCCTGCCTGTCCTGTGTCTTAACCCCTGCCAGTCCTGACCCGGGCCTTAACCCCTGCCTGTCCTGACCCAGGCTTTAACCCCTGCCTGTCCTGACCCAGGCTTTAACCCCTACCTGTCCTGTGTCTTAACCCCTGCCTGTCCTGACCCGGGCCTTAACCCCTGCCTTTCCTGACCCGGGCCTTAACCCCTGCCTGTCCTGACCCGGGCCTTAACCCCTGCCTGTCCTGACCCGGGCCTTAACCCCTGCCTGTCCTGACCCGGGCCTTAACCCCTGCCTGTCCTGACCCCGGCCTTAACCCCTGCCTGTCCTGACCCCGGCCTTAACCCCTGCCTGTCCTGACCCCGGCCTTAACTCCTGCCTGTCCTGACCCCAGCCTTAACTCCTGCCTGTCCTGTGTCTTAACCCCTGCCTGTCCTGACTCCAGCCTTAACTCCTGCCTGTCCTGACCCGAGCCTTAACCCCTGCCTGTCCTGACCCGGGCTTTAACCCCTGCCTTTACTGACCTGCATTGTAGGTTAGTGAGATTCCAATACAATAGCCTACCTACTGGTTGCATTGAGATATCATTCCTCTATCCTAGTGGTATCCGTAATAAATGCTGCTCCCCAGGGTTATTGCAGTTGTATAGTTGGATCCATGATGGGGCCGTAGGATCGAGGACAGAACATTTTGAGGACACACTGTATATTCTTTCTAAGATTTCTAACATTTGCAGTACCACTTTCCACCACTAGCGGCAGCAAATTATTTCCATAAGTGTCAATGCAACAGCGTTCCATAAGTGTCAATGCAACAGCGCCCCTAGCTACATCAGCAATGACTTGGGGAAACTATTCATTATACCTTAAAGGGGTACTCCACTTAATAACATGTAACCCTGTTCAATCCTCACCCATAATCTAAGCCTGTGTGTAATAGTTTTCTTGGACATGAATTGGAGCGTTTTTCTGCAGCACATCCTGACACATCCTGAAGCTGCAGAAAATCCTCACTTCCTGGTCCACATGGTCTCGGCTTCTCTGTCCTTCCCCTCCCTACTGCGACCAAAGTCACATGAACTTGGTCTCTTCTGTTGCCAGGCAAGCTGTAACACCTCATCTCTAACCCCGCCCACCACTGATATCACACCAATCAGTGAGCACCTTGCCAGGGGGCAGGATGTCAACAGAACAGTGCCAGCCTCCAGAGCAGTATAGGGAAAATGAAACAGTTGTTTCATCTATCTCTCCCTTTTTCTAATCTATCTATGTGTATGGATATGTGGCCCAGGGTGAGCTTGTCTGTCACTATCAAGGGGCAATAATTACCTCTGCCTGGCATTTAGAGAATGTTAGTAGTTTCAGCACACAACATTGCTAGTTGTCCAGCAGTGAGGGAGTTAACAGTAACATCTATGGTGTGCATGCTGGGAGAGGAGGTGCATGAAGAATCAGGAGGGGAGTCCAGTCAGTGTTGTTTGAGGTAAAAGGAAGCAAGATCCTGTGTGTGAGGTAGAAGGAAGCAAGGTCCTGTGTGTGAGGTAGAAGGAAGCAAGTTCCTGTGTGTGAGGTAGAAGGAAGCAAGGTCCTGTGTGTGAGGTAGAAGGAAGCAAAAATTACTTCTCCTGCTCTGGACAGTTCTTGACATGGACAGAGGTGGCAGCAGAGAGCACTGTGTCAGATTGGGGAGAATACACCACTTCCTGCAGGACATACAGCAGCTGATAAGTACTGGAAGACTTAACATTTTTAACAGAAGTAAATTATAAATTTATGGCACCAGTTAATTTAAAAGAAAAAACTTTTTTTGTGAACAGCCCATTTAAAGTAATGGACTGCAATCTATACAGTAGTGTTCCACGATCTGCAGCAAAACTACAACTCCCAGCATGCCCGACAGCCTTCCGGAGAGCAATAGGTTGTGGATGACTGCTTGATACCAGTGGTCTCCCCAACCTGTGACTTTCTAGCTATTGGAAAAACTCACTGCATGATGAGGGTTGTAGTTTTGTAATGGCCGTGGGGTGGGGTGGTACGGATACTGCTGTATATATTCCAGCTGCGTATAACCAGTGGATGGGATGCAGAGTCCGGGAGGGTTTTCTCCTTCTTGGACTTGTAGCCCGGCACCTGCTCTGCCCTCTCCATGGTTTGCAGCGGAGAGCCCTGGGCTCCTGGGGCAATAAATAGCCTCTAAGCTTCTTGCTTAGGTTGCAGGATGGCTGCTGGGGGGGGGGGGGGGGGGGGGGGGGGGGGGGGTGTTTGCAGATGGGGGGTGGAGGGGCTGCAGTGCAGCAGGTGTGTATGCACAGAAGACAATTGAGGCCTGATTTTGTTTGAGAGTCTCTCCGATACTGGAGAGGTCATGTTTCCACAGCTGATATCCATGGTGAAATCCGACATACAGAGATGAGTCTATTTGATTTCATCCCAGTGACCTGACCCCCCGGGCTGTCACACGGGCTATTTAAAAACTACGCTGATAATCTAGTGCAGGAGGCGAATGGCTGCACACCCCTCCTGCCGGGGGAACATCTGCAAGTTAACTCAAGGGGGAATATATTATATATATATATATATATATATATATATATATATATATATATAGTCTGGGACTTCATTTTATATAAGAGACACAAGGTGCATCGGGTTCCATAAAGCAATGTAGAATTAAGGTATAAAGTGTAAAGATCCAGGAGTAGGCACCACCAGCGCCATCAGAATGGACTCTTAGGGTACGTTCCCACTACAGAAGATGCGCAGAAATCTCAAGCAGAGGCCGCTGCACAGATATGACACTGCTGCATATTCCATAGTGGGAACATACCCTTAAAGTGATCATCAATGGTGTTGTCCATGGCTAGGAGAACAAGGTTCCCACCTCTTTGGCCAATTCCTTGAAGAGGTCTACATCTCCAGGTGCCTCTGAGCTAAACATTGATGTTGCCTCCATAGGGCTGACATACTTAATAGTTTGGATAAGTGGAGATCTCCATGCTAAAGGTCAACTGCTACTGCCTTCTTCAAAGTCTTTTGTCCTTATGGTGCCAAGTCCTGAACTCCAATAAACCAGAACGTTCCTTACATCCAAATCTAAGGAACACTAGCTATGGGAGGTCATCAATTCTTTGGTGGTAGAGTTGAGTCCAGATGGTTACAGGACATCTGACGCTCTGGAGATGTTGTGCTGTGTCGTAGCTCCAGGACTGAACACCTGTATGGCCATCTTCAGGTTCTCATAAGTTTATTTTCTATGTGACTGGGACAATATACAAAGAAGAGACGGATGAAAAATGCAGAAACTAGATCTTCTGGGGACGTTGACTCTGAGGTCTATATAAACGGTCTCCGCAAACACATTCAGAAATCGCGATCTGTAGAAAGTTGAACTTGTTGGAATGTGAAGGTCTCTATAGGAGGACACAGAGTTTCACTTAATAATCCTAATCTAAGGGAAACATAAGCGGAGCAACCCTAAAATACGATCCCAGTGGGCTCCATCCAACTCTGGTCAGAACAGCCAGATGCCTGTGGGCCCGTAATCCTTCCCATCCCTTGCAGGAGAGGACATGCTGACCCTTGCCCTAATTCCCTTTTCTTGGTTTCTATCATCGTGGGTCTGGGGGAGAAGGGGTCCGTGCACTCCTTAAAGCAGATGAGCCATCCCTAGCTGGCCCCTATTTCCTGAGTCAGTCCCCTTTAGCACCTGAGAAGCTGTTACAATGAAGGAGAGCCCCGTTTCAGTGCAGTAAGGCTGCCTTTGATATTGCATTAGGGTCATTGAGTCATTTGGCCTTATTTTAGGTTTCACTGGCTTCCTCAAGGCGTTTTATCAGATGACCGATCCATTCAATAAGGAATGTAATGGGGCCTCCCTAAAACACTGGCAAATCTGCTACATCCATAAATCCACTTGTCCATAACTTTATGTAGCGCTTGGAGTGCAGGACATGGATCCTGATTTAAGGCCATCTGTCTCGGAGAGCAGAAGGGTGAGGGACTATGTGCTGTGGTTTCTGAGTGTTGTGCATCTGGTCATGGTGACTCCCTTATTTTTGCAGCCAAATAAAAATGGTGTGGGGAAGGGGGGGGGGGATAGCGGGGCTAGGGGCCTACAAGTGGAGGCTAGAAGCCAGAACACACAGGCTATTACTCTGACTCCCATGTAAAGCTAGACAAATCCTGTACGTCTCAAACAGTCCATGCTTTTCAACACGTAATTGCGAATGGAGGCCAGGTCCTGAACAAGGGGGGATTGTGTGCCTCATGGCTGCACGTGTAACAAGGTTACTTGTCTCTGGTCGGGGTCATAGTTGTGTAATAGAGGACCAACTGTGGCTGCACCCATTCTCTCCCAGAGGTGCCATAAATCCAAGGCCCCGAAGTCCCCCTGGCAACTAAAGGGTTTGTGATCGGAGGAGAAGGAATCCTGAGTGTTTCTAAACCTAAAACAGTGAGAGGGAGAGACCACATCCTAGAGCTAACGCACGCTCCAACCTAAGCCTAAGGGATTCATGGATATTGGGTTCACTTCAAGGGCCCTGCCAATGGGAAACCAATAGGGAGGATGGAAATTGAAGCAGGACGGTCTGGGGCGCCATAGTTTGCAGGAAATAAAAACTTCTAATATATCCTTAAAGCACAGTGTGGGACTCGATACATCCAGTGGGTGTAATAAGTATATAATACACTGCTGGAGAATGGGGGGGGGGGGGGGAGATTTCTGCTCGGTAATGTCACCTGTGAGAGACAGAATCTATAGAACATTATAAAGAATTAGTCACCATTTTATTCCATAATATAAGGATGTGATGCAGTAAAAGAGAAGTTACAATTTGGTGCAGAAACCTTGGTTTGCAGATGAGAAGTCTGTATTGTCTGTCACAAGTTGCAGTCGGCAGTAATGTTGGATGGGAACCTTTGTGCACTACGCCGCTATGTTCCATGCCGCGCTCTAGTCTAAATACGGTAGAAGTTTCTGATGAATCTCTTGTATGTGACCTTGATCCTCACACCAGTCCTGAGAACAGCGGCACCCACCCCCTACACTCGCTGTACTTGCTCTATACCATTCTTCAATAGTGTATGGGAACAGGGAATTGGCACTTCCCATTGTCCAGTGGAGAATGAGAGAACCTTCTAGGGGAGGGTCGGACATAACATTGGGGCATCTGCACAGAAGCCCCATAAGGGCCCTTCTAATATCAGAAATGCAGCCAGTGGCTTCCTTCAGTGGAAGGGCCTGAGCTGTTGAATGCATGAAACTGAGCTGTCTGAGAACAAGGGCCCCATTTACTGTTCTTGCACAAGGGCCCGCTTCAGTCTGCTCTAAGGTCACCATAAAGTGACCATAAACATTAGGTCACTCAAACAAAAATTCTTCCAGAAACCTCCATTGAGGTGCAGATGAACTCCTGGTACTACATTGGTGAGATGACGGCGTATGAGTCTTGGGATCCCACGCGTTTCATACAGGCAGGTATCTAAGCCTGCAGATGGCTGAGCAGATGTCCAGCCCATGGGCAGCAGCTGGGACCACTTGTCTAGGAGTCCAGGTGGACATGAGGGAATGCAAACCCTTGTTTACTTCTACATTCCCTCCTTAAGTGTCATCTTCATTACAGCCTGCCCGCGCCATTCACCGTCCTGACCTCCAGACCCCAAGTTAATGCTGCACCTTGTAGCATAAAGAAAAAGGTCTATTGAGCGGCTGTAATTGTGTTTTGTTTTTTCTTGGCTTTGTGGTTGGGGGTAGTGGTGCAGAATCAGATACTTAAGGGGCTGTGTGAATGTCATCCGTCTCTGCAGAGAGTATTGAATGGCTGACCGCAAGGTCATGGTGACAAGAGAATGGAAAGCCTGTGGGGGGCTGTAGTTTATGATGGGAATGAGTCAAGCAGCAGAGACTTAATTCAATCTTAAATATTGTCTTCAAGGATGATTGTGATGGTTCTGCTGTTCTCTATGTCCGGGTCGGACTGGGCCCCTAATTATGTCCCCAAAGGTCCTGCCGTAGAAGACCCCTCTGGGACTGATTTACAACCATTTCCTAGATCTCCTATAACACTGTATAATGACTGTAACATAGACCAAAAGTAAGGTGGGGCTTTAGACAGGGTTTTTCTGATGGGCCCCAAATCCTTCTGTTTGATACCGCTCGGCATCTTGATGTCTGATCTTAGTATTGGCTCCCACTGGCCGGATGAATAAGGGTTTCCAGCATTTCCAGGGTCATAAGGGGATGGACAGTAGGGAGACAAAGTTATGAGGCCGGCTGGGTATATGATGGGTTTAGTTTAGGGCTAAACCAGCGATTGGGCGTTTTTCACACTTGTATGGGATGTGGATTTAGGGCCCTATTACATGGAGTGATAATCGGACAAATCAGGCTATTTTGCCTGTTTATCGCTCCGTGTAATAGAAACAACGATCAACTAATGACAACACTCATCGGCTAATCGTGTCTTTAGGTCTGGAACTAAAATTATTGCATGTAATAGCTACGTGTACAATGTGCCACTGGCGGCTAACGATTAAATACACTGTTATACATCACCGCTCCACACTGCCGGTCTTCTCCTGCCCTCTGCTCACTTCCTGGTGCCTGTGGCTGCAGCTTTAGAGCAGGCTGCTCAGCCAATCACTGACCGGGACCATTGTGATGTCCGTGCAGCCCTTGCTAAACGATCATTGAGCTGTGTAATAGGCTCAGTAAACGAGCACCAATCTTGCAGATCAGCGCTTGTTTACATTATTGATTGGGCCGTCATCAGCCGTCTAATAGGAGCCTCAGGGAATCCCTAGGCTGCAGTCTGCACAGAAGTGTCCACTGCAATAACTGGAGTGTAGAAGTCTCTACCAAGCACTGAGTGATTAAGGGGAAGGGGACATGGTCATGGACTGGCATGGGCTCCACCACTGGTATCAGAGAGCGTCCTGAGGGCAGGGGGTCCGGGAGAGTCTGTTCCTCCCGGTGATGGATACTAAAGGAATCTTGGGTCCTAATAAAGTGGGGGCAGAGCTCTCCGGGGCAATCTTAATAAGAGTATAGAACCAACACAGTCTGCATCAAACTGGACTCTGCACCAAAACTCCACAACTACAAACCCTATGATGCCCTGACACAATTGTGGTACAACAATGCCGAACACTAAAAACTTTTAAAAATATTGCAAAACTGCAGCTATTTCTGGTGCGGCTGTCGCAGCTATCTCAGGTGCGGCTATGGCAGCTATCTCCATTCGGCTATGGCAGCTATCTCTGTTACAGCTATCGCAGGTTTTTACAATCTTCTTCTGTACAAATAAAGTTTCCTGAGATGGTAGGGGAACACACTGAACATTAAGACAAAGGCTTCACAGCGTACGCTTAGCCTCCGAGGCAGAGTTGTGTGAATTGTTGGGATCTGTCGCCCTCTAGTGGAGTCGGCCTCGGCTGCTGGTTTAGTATCCACCACAGATGATGTGCAGAGGGGGGATGGGCACGGGTTTCAGGGCACAGAATGAGGTTTGTCAGAATTTCCTTTTAGCAATGACAACTTGAAGGAAAATAAGTTTGTACGCTCCACTTAGCACAGGTGAAAATGAGGATTGATGGGATAGATTAATCGACATCCGCCATGGCCTTTGTCGTTTGGAAGCCATGTTGGTGATCACAAGTCAGGCCACTGAAACCATCCAGCCTGGCTGCCAGTGCCCTGTAGATGCAGGATACCATGTTGGCCACTGTGCCACCATTACAAGTCAGCTACCAGTTCTGGCTCATAGATGGGGGGGGGTCTGCTGGGTACTCCACCATGACATCTATATGGCCCTACTAGACAAGTCAGGGGTTGACTTCATGAGACAATCTCTTTCATACATATATAGTGCGACTGCTGCCACCACAGAGACAATCCAGCCACAACACCAGGGCCTGACACACTGGTTGCTATGAAGACTCTTCCTAACAACCAGTCATCTAATGTTCCTAGCAACAGACCAGGCTCACAGTGAAAGAGACTCCTATGTCAGGGTCAGCAGGTTATGGCCTCCTATCTCAGGGTCAGCAGGGTTATGGCATCCTATCTCAGGGTCAGCAGGGTTATGGCGTCCTATCTCCGGGTCAGCAGGGTTATGGCGTCCTATCTCAGGGTCAGCAGGGTTATGGCGCCCTATCTCAGGGTCAGCAGGGTTATGGGGTCCTATCTCAGGGTCAGCAGGGTTATGGCGTCCTATCTCAGGGTCAGCAGGGTTATGGCGTCCTATCTCAGGGTCAGCAGGGTTATGGGGTCCTATCTCAGGGTCAGCAGGGTTATGGCGTCCTATCTCCGGGTCAGAAGGGTTATGGCGCCCTATCTCAGGGTCAGTAGGGTTATGGCGCCCTATCTCAGGGTCAGCAGGGTTATGGGGTCCTATCTCAGGGTCAGCAGGGTTATGGCGTCCTATCTCAGGGTCAGCAGGGTTATGGGGTCCTATCTCAGGGTCAGTAGGGTTATGGGGTCCTATCTCAGGGTCAGCAGGGTTATGGGGTCCTATCTCAGGGTCAGTAGGGTTATGGGGTCCTATCTCAGGGTCAGCAGGGTTATGGGGTCCTATCTCAGGGTCAGTAGGGTTATGGGGTCCTATCTCAGGGTCAGCAGGGTTATGGGGTCCTATCTCAGGGTCAGCAGGGTTATGGCGCTCTTTCTCAGGGTCAGCAGGTGTATGGGGTCCTATCTCAGGGTAACAAACTAGTAACAGAGCTGAACAGAATGATGTATCACTTACATTGTTCTGTGCAGCTGATCCAGAGATATCATCCTGAATAACATGAACAATAAGTAGTCCTCTCCATTATGTGCATGAGCCCAGTAGTCCTGGATATGAGAATCAGAAAACCCTGCCCACCAGCTGTTGATTGGAAGTTATGTTTTCATTCTGTTTATAGGCAGTTACCTGTCAATCAGCAGCTGGGGGGAGGGGTGTGGTAAGAATCCTATTCTCCTGCATATTAGGAGAACGGCTGAGCAGAATGATGTAAGTAATACACCCATCTGTTCAGCATTTCTGTCACTAGTTTATGCCGCCCTCATTTAAGGCAGAAAAAACCCACTGACATAAGGACAATTAGGCGCAACTGAGGTCAAACTAGTCTGTTCATCCTGTAGGCGCCCCCGCACTGCCCGCTCTCGCATGGTCTTTGTATATGACTGGATATTGATATCTCTATGTATCGCTCCATACTGCTTCTCCCTGACCTGTAATGGTGACCGTACAATCCATTTTCTTGCAGAGCGAGAATCAAGAGAGGAAGATCCGACCACATCGGAGACTGAAGACCATTACCACCAAAAGCAAAGCTCCCGTAAGATGGTTCCTGCAGTGTCTGAGCAGAAGGTCCGAGCTCTCAACAACTATCAGAGGAAAAAGCAGTCGGCCGCCAGGATTGTGCCGGTGGAGAACAAAGCCCAGACCTTCTCCTCCCCCGAGTACAGCATTGAGTCTGAACTGGTGAGTACCAAATGGGTAGAGACACTGACCTCTCCATGGTGGGAGAGCAAAGCCCCCCGTGTGAGTGATCATATAACCGCATGTATACGGCATATACTGCCACTACACCACTGTGTAAACGGCATATACTTCCACTATACCACTATGTATACGTCATATACTGCCACTACACCATTATGTATACTCTAATGGCTCACCTTCTTTGCAGGGCCCCTGCCGCAGACAGATGGAAACTGTTATGCAGGACATGAAGGTCTCACATCGTGTGTACCCCCGAGCCTTCTATATCCCAAACTGTGACAGGAAAGGATTCTTCAAGAGAAAACAAGTAAGATACTACTATAACATACTGCAAGAGTAATAACATATAACTCATACTAGGCAGTATTATAGTAGTTATATCCCTGTATATAGGGAGCAGTATTATAGTAGTTATATAACTGTATATTGGAGCAGTATTATAGTAGTATATTCCTGTATATAGGAGCAGTATTATAGTAGTTATATCCCTGTATATAGGGAGCAGTATTATAGTAGTTATATTCCTGTATATTGGAGCAGTATTATAGTAGTATATTCCTGTATATAGGAGCAGTATTATAGTAGTTATATCCCTGTATATAGGGAGCAGTATTATAGTAGTTATATTCCTGTATATAGGGGCAGTATTATAGCAGTTATATTCCTGTATATAGGAGCAGTATTATAGTAGTATATTCCTGTATATAGAGGGCAGTATTATAGTAGTTATATTCCTGTATATAGGGAGCAGTATTATAGTAGTTACGTAGAGATCATAGCAGGGAGGGGATGGTGGATCAGTGAAGGTGCAGGCGCATCACCTGGGATAGCTATTTCGGGACTCCTCCCTTCCTCTAGCCAGGTCAGATACGTCACACCCGGGGGAGTGTTTTATACACACAGTGAACAGTGAATTACATGTGAAGATAAAAGGTAATGCCAAATAACGTTACAAAAACACACTCAAGTCGTTGCGTTCGTTCAGACCACCGGCTCCTGTAGCATCCAGTCTAGAAATCCACAGTGATTCCCTTTGCAGTAGGAGTCGGTGGCGATTACCACCATCCACTGGTTGGTTAACCCTTTCCAGACTTGAGTGTGTTTTTGTAACGTTATTTGCCATTACCTTTTATCTTCACATGTAATTCACTGTTCACTGTGTGTATAAAACACTCCCCCGGGTGTGACGTATCTGACCTGGCTAGAGGAAGGGAGGAGTCCCGAAATAGCTATCCCAGGTGATGCGCCTGCACCTTCACTGATCCACCATCCCCTCCCTGCTATGATCTCTACGTAATAAAGACTTGGAAGATAACAACGGTGAGTGCTTGAATTTCTCCCGCATACTGCATTATAGTAGTTATATTCCTGTATATAGGAGCAGTATTATAGTAGTATATTCCTGTATATAGGAGCAGTATTATAGTAGATATATTCCTGTATATAGGAGCAGTATTATAGTAGTATATTCCTGTATATAGGAGCAGTATTATAGTAGTTATATCCCTGTATATAGGAGCAGTATTATAGTAGTTATATTCCTGTATATAGGGGCAATATTATAGTAGTATATTCCTGTACATAGGAGCAGTATTATAGTAGTTATATTCTTGTATATAGGAGCAGTATTATAGTAGTTATACGAACTGGAGAGAGTGGAACGGCTGCACATCCCATCTATGGCTGATACTAATGCCGCTAGGCCTATATTAAAAATCAACACCAGAGTGTCTGTATATGAATTGATCAAGCCATATTGCCCCGTGTACCACCGCGCAGGTCCTCTGGTCCACACGGGTCCCTACGCTAACTCCACACCGTGTCGGTCAGCTACCGCCAACCCCGCAAAGCGTGCACATGCAGGGAAGGGAGGCCATGGAACGGCCCTGCAACCCTAGCACTCCTTTATAAGACCCACATGACCAAAATTAGCAGGAGATGCCTGTGCTCACATGTCTGGACCCTATGTCTTCCCCATTCTGTGAGAGCAGCAATGGTAAGTGTAATACCATTTCCATACTTGTGTCGTTTGGGGGCAGCCTTCCCCGCCGGTGGTGCTGGCTGGGTTTTGGTGGGACTTTTTGGGTCTGGTCCTGTGACATTGGGGTTGCAGGGCCGTTCCATGGCCTCCCTTCCCTGCATTTGCACGCTTTGCGGGGTTGGCGGTCGCTGACCGACACGGTGTGGAGTTAGCGTAGGGACCCGTGTGGACCAGAGGACCTGCGCGGTGGTACACGGGGCAATATGGCTTGATCAATTCATATACAGACACTCTGGTGTTGATTTTTAATATAGGCCTAGCGGCATTAGTATCAGCCATAGATGGGATGTGCAGCGGTTCCACTCTCTCCAGTTCGTATTATAGTAGTTATATTCCTGTATATAGGAGCAGTATTATAGTAGTATATTCCTGTATATAGGAGCAGTATTATAGTAGTTATATTCCTGTATATAGGAGCAGTATTATAGTAGTTATATTCCTGTATATAGGGGGCAGTATTATAGTAGTTGTATTCCTGTATATAGGGGGCAGTATTATAGTAGTTATATCCCTGTATATAGGAGCAGTATTATAGTAGTTATATTCCTGTATATAGGAGCAGTATTATAGTAGTTATATTCCTGTATATAGGGAGCAGTATTATAGTAATTATATTCCTGTATATAGGAGCAGTATTATAGTAGTATATCCCTGTATATAGGAGCAGTATTATAGTAGTTATATTCCTGTATATAGGGAGCAGTATTATAGTAGTTATATTCCTGTATATAGGAGCAGTATTATAGTAGTTATATTTCTGTATGTAGGGGCGTTTGTTTAGTGCAGGTGTCGGCTCACGTAGAAGGGCTCTCATGTATAAGCAGTGTCATAAAACGATGGAGGAAAATTCTTGGTCCTCCATAAACACAGTGAATACTTTTTCAGACTGCTGATATAAATTGGTATTCTCTGACAATGTTTCCTATTTTCATTCTCACAGTGCAAACCTTCTAGAGGTCGTAAACGTGGGATCTGCTGGTGTGTAGATAAGTACGGCCTGAAGCTTCCCGGCAGTGACTACGCCACCGGTGACCTGCAGTGTCACAGCTTCGACAGCAGCAACATTGAATGATTCCCCGGTTGTTGACCTACTGTGGCTGGATGGACGTGATCACTTGTGTTTTTTTGTTCCTTTGTCTTGGGATGTCCACAAGGATCTTTCTCCTTTTATTTTTTATTTTGTTTTTTCCTCATCTCATCGGCAACAGCAAAAAAAAAAAAAGACAATCTTAAAAGCTTTGAAGGTAAAAAGAAAAAAAATGTTAAAGACATTGAAAGAAGCCGAGGAAAGGAGAGAACTTCTATATAAAAGCAGAGCTGGAGGCAACAGAGAAGGGAACCGTTTTCTAGAGTAGAGAGGTCGGAACCGACCCCAGAAGACACTCTGTTGCTGAAATTTCTTTTTCTTTATTTTTGACAATGGGGGAATGTCCTGTACGCTCACGTTGGTTTTACGCTGTACTGACCTAGAATATTTAGATTATTTTTGAAAATATTCAGTATGGTTGTATACAACCCAATGGGCTTGTCCCACTGAAAATGTTTTACAAGAGATGACCCATTGGTCCTCCTCTCTGGGACATCAGTCAGGCGGCTTGGCCACGTCTCCAGATGTTTTTAGTATGGGGGAGACCACGGTGAAGAATATTTGAGGCTCTGATATACTTTCAGTTTTTTCACCGTTTTCGCCGTTTCGAAATCGCTGTCACTTCATCTTTTTTACTTTGTTATTTTTGACAGGCACAGGACACGTGTGAAAATGCACTCCACGTGTATCATGATGGCCGTTCCTAGAATTATTTACTCCTCACTTTGACTCCGTGTCACATGAGGCATGGTATAGGTGGCTCCTGGTGCTAGATTACTCTTCACTAAGACCCTGTTTTATTTGTGCCATTAAAATCTAAAAAAATAAGTATGTATAGGGTCACTTACATATCTGATCACAGCTGGGTCTGTAGAGAATCCTTCCAGGATCTTTAAAGCTTTTTCCTTGGTAAACCCCATGCCTTATTTGCAGAAAAGCTGTGACTTTTTTTTTTAATATATAACTATAAATATATATATTTTAGATTTTTTTGCAGTAGCAAGAGATTAAGAGATGGGTCCTCTCCCCTTGTCTGCCAAAGCATCTTGCCAACTATTTGCCTGTTGTTGAATTGCCCATTCTATCTCCCTCCCATTCTTGTTGAAGGCTTCACCCGCTGGTCCAGGTTCCTTTCCACAAATTTAAGGGCAATTGGGCACTAATGTCGATATTGGTGCTTTTTTTTTTTTTTTTCTCTCTTTGACGTTTCAATAGATTGTTGAAAAAGAAATAAGCTAAAAGCTGCAAAACTTTTTGTTTCGTTAAGTCGATCTCCCAGCTGCTCCTTGAGTCAAAGACGGTAACCTGCTGGCTTGCGAGTTCTGAGAAGGTCGGACAACTCGAGCTTTAAACACATGAAGGCTTTAGATACCACTTTTTCTAAGTCTTACAAAGCCATAGGGAATTTTTTGAGACACTTGTTGGATTAGTTAAGATTTTAGAGAACTGAACTGTCACATAAAAAAAGTCAGGAAGCTTATGAAGATTTTATATCCCGAGTGACATGGAGTTATGGAATCTACCACTTGCTTCATAAAAGGGACACAAATCTAAAAAGATAGGACACTGCCGAATGTGCTATCGACGTGGACTGAAGAGCGAAGGGGAGAAAATAGTTAACCCTCAGTGTGCTGAGACTGAAATGAATGTCTGCGGTGTAACAGAGTGGAGACTAGGGCTTGTTGTGGTGTGGACTGCAGGGGTGGCCATGATGACACCCCATGGTCTTCTGCCATGACACCAATGAGTGACTGGCTCCAGTACCGATGAGGAGAATTGCTGATGGGAATGCTTCTTAATTTGCTGCCTTTTAATCTCTATATGGAAAACGCAAGACAATGAGTTATTATGCGGACTTTGCAAAAAAGAAAACTGAGACCCTGACGGAAGCGAATGCCTGTGGGACTGTCGATAGATGTTCATTCACTTTCCTCGGGAGATGCAATTTCTGAATGTTCTCTGATCTGTGTGACGCGTCCTTTCTTGAAAACTTTATATTACTCCTGGTGCATTTATTTTTTTATTTTGCTTTGAGACCACCGCTGGCTTTAGCCACTTAGAGAACACCATTGCTTCTGCTCTTCCGCTGTCATAGACGAGAGGAGGAGCGTTGTCTCTTAGGACTCATGCACACAGCCGCCATATTGTATTACAGAGAGAGATAGTGCACAGTCCCTCCAGAATACAGTGTCCAGTGAAGTTTGTCAGAATACTTTCTTCCGTTGTACTTGTACCTCGGTGGATGCAACGTTGCGGCAGTCAGTCAGAGCTTGTACGGAGCCATAACATTGTCCTCTGCTTTAGCCCCTAGATTCTCAGGTAGTTTGCAGCCAGCTGGGGTCACTGGACAGGATATAATTTTTTTTACTTTTATACTTGAATATCTCTCTATATCAGTGCTTCTCATTTCCAGTCCTCAGGCCTCACCAACAGGTCATGTTTTCACAGGTGATATAATTATGCTATGGTATTATCACATGTGTTCTTTGTATGGGATATGCTCAAAACATGACCTGTTGGTGAGGCCTGAAGACTGGAATTGAGAAGCATTGCTCTATATAACTGACTACAATGGGTGAGGTTTACCTCTGGTGTTAGTCTCCCAGCCGTTCCGCTGTGATCGGGTTCTGCGCACAAGCCCTTTGCTCAGGAACACTGAACTTGCGGGCTGTCAGACCGCCCACCGTGAGCTGCCTCTCCCCCACACTGATCTTAGCAGAACAGGCAGGAGACCAACCCTAGAGTTTAACATCGTCCGTCCGTCCCACGATTGTCGTCAACTGTTGGGTCTTTTGTATTTACATTTTGAATGTTTTTATTTTTTCCTTTTTTTATACAGTTATGACATCATTGGTGGGTGTGGGGTTAGACTCAGGATGGTTCATGTAAGTTTTCATTGTAGGAGGGGCAGCATCTCTAGATGATGATGGGGGGGGGGGCTACAGGGGCTTATTTATGTCAACATAGAAAAACCTGTCCAGGATCAGTCCATTGGTCTTTACTAGAGATGAGTGAACCGCGAGCACAAGCCTATGGCATTTGATTACCGGCAGCTAAATAAGTTGGATGCAGCCCCAGAGAGTCCTGGAGAATATGGCTACTGTATCCACCAGGACTTCCTAGGGCGGCATTCAACTTCTTTAGCCACAAGTAATCAAATGCCATAGGCTTGTGCTCGCGGTTCACTCATCTCTAGCGTTTACTCAAATGCAGTAAATTTATCTTCATTTTTTTCCTAACAAATTATTCTTTATTAATGTAAGTAAAAAAAAAAATGTCTTTTCTATTTTACTTAATAGATGGGAGCAGTAAGTCGGCCGTGAGTTTATAGAAAACAGTGGAGTTTTGTTAGTATGGTCTGTGGAGAGATATCATTTTTCTTTACTAGTTTTAGCGTTTTTTTTCCTTAATGTTGTGGAATTAGGGAAAAAGTTAGAGAAGTGAAGTGAATCTTTGTCATGTGTCATTTTGTTCCATTAGAGAAATTGTCATCACAATCCAATTTGTATTCTGGCTCCAAAATATCCACATAGATCTAGATTTTTCTTTTCTTTTTAGATAGTTGGGAATGGAGATGAGTGAATTGGCCGTTGTGAATCTATTGAAGCGTTGTCCTGACTCCCCGCTGTGGTCTGGAAGGAGCCTCTGTCCTTTGGGTCGGAACGCCGGGACACATTAGCCAAATCTTGCTGTAAATTCGCTCATCACTACTTAAAACCATTTGGCTCAGCTTAGATTTCCCCACAACATATAAAAAATAGCGCCTATTAGCAGTCCCCTTATGTACTATCCCTGACTGTGCGGCCATTTTCAGTCTGCTGATCAGGGGTGAGAGGATTAGTTCTCCTACACAAGGCAGATCCCTATGGTCCGGTACCGCAGAGCTGTATGTGTGTCACCATATGGCGCTGTATTATGGGGGTATTGGGGCACGTGCTAAAAACTGTGTGAAAGATAAAAAAAGATACTGAAAATTTAAGCATAAAAATTTCCACTTCACAAAAAAATTGTTGACCAATGAAACATTGAACGATACTAGATTGTTTCTATGTTTCATTGAGCCGAGCTTCAATGTACCCCAAAAAAAAGAAACTGATGCAGAGAGGATCTAAAGCTTCACAGAGTCTGTGGCGCCATATGACGGTAGTGTGCATGAGGCCGAACTGACAGTGTTACTATAGGACGACACGATTACCAAAGCGGTCAGAAATTCTCCTCTCTCCAGCCACGCAGCCATTTCTAGGACTTCAGCAATGAGAAATTCCCATTTGAGGGAAACGTCAAAAAATTGCCAAAACCCCAGTAATGGGCGGAGTGTGACCCTATTGTGAGCCGTGGCAGGGAGGGAAGAGCAAACAATGGAACAGACATTGAAAAATACAAACTGTGTAAATATTTCCTTACAATGTTCAGTGTGCCAGAAGCCAGTCCAGGATTTCTTTTTCCAGGTGGAGCTTAAAAAAAAAATAATAATAATTGTGAAAGTGAATTTTTTCTAATACGGCAATATAGCCTTGTTTTTTGTGTACTTTTTTGGTGTTTTTATTTTACTTTTTTTAACCACTACTTCAGGAGTATTTTTGCACTATTTAAAAAAATTTAATTCACATTTCTCCAGCCAGTGGACTTTGAAACGAGTCAATATATAAATATATATATTATTTTTTCGTAAAACCATCCACTTTTGTGAAAACACAATCACTTCACGGCATCGGATGCCGACTCAACCACAAGTTTTCTGTCTTTTCAATAGTCAGACTCTATGTTGGTGTTTTTGTTGTTATTCACTGCAGTTGTTGTTGTCTTTCTGCTCTTTGTTCCATCATTTACACTTTATTCATAGATTTAACTGGTGTACAAAAAATAATAATAATACAAACAATCTCTGCCGATAATAAAAAAAAAAAAAAATTGTGAGAAATCTGAACACGATGGAAACTGTAAAAGTTCTGTTCAACATTTTGTACTTTAATAAAAGAAGAAAACCAATCTCCCCTTTTCTTACAGAAGTGAAGATTGCTGTATACTATTTATTCCTGGTATAATTTATGTTACTCATGCCATCTTTGTCTTTTTTTTGTCATGACAAAGCATTTATTTAATAAAGTTATGGATACAATTTTTATAACTCTTTTTCATGACCCCCACACTATAAAATTGTGATTTTATAGTTTTAAAAAAGTACCAAAACTTCCAGGGATCCATGACGTCCTCGTGACCTGAGGATGCTCACACACAGAATTTTGGTCTGTTAAAATGACCCCGAAACTGCTGGTTTACAGTCCATTTTTGTTTTTTAATTTAAAGAAGCACTCTGAGAATTTTTTTCTCTTAGCTTATACAGTGCACTGTGGGTTATTATTAGAGAATAATGTAGAGGCTCTTATACTGTGATTCATATTTTCCCTCCTGAAGTGATTTTCTAACCTTGCCTACATTTCCCATGATGCCTCTGGCTTTGCAGGGAGAGGGGGTGGAGTCTCATCACTGCAGTCCTGATGATTCATCTGGCAGGGTCAGGGTCAGTTTGCCATGATGACCTATAATCATGGCCGTTATCATGCAGAAACAGCGCCTCTCCTGTCCTCGGTTTGGGTGTGGGGGGTTAGGGTGGTATTACACGGGCCGATGAAGGCCAAATAATACCTGTAAACGAGCGTCGATCTGCTAGATCGGTGCTTTTTTATGGTGCATTTACACAGATTTATCTGACAGATCTTTGAAGCCAAAACCAGGAACAGACCAAAACAGGGAACAGGTCATAAAGGAAAGACTGAGATTTCTTCTCTTTTCAAATCCATTCCTGGCTTTGGCTTCCAAAATCTGTCAGATAAATCTGCCTGTGTAAACGCACCATTACTGGGCCTATTAAACGCCCAATTATCATTTAACAAGGGCTGCATGGACATCGTTATGATGTCCTTGCAGCCCTTTATACATTACCTATCCAGGCTGCAGGCCTCCTCTTGCAATCTTCTTCCCCCCAGGTCCCACGCGCTCCAGCTTCAGGGCAGCCTGTCTCAGCCAATCACTGGCTGCAGCGGTCCCAGCCTGTGATTGGCTGAGCGGCCTGTCAGCTGAGACCCCGGGAGGAGGCCGCAAGAGAAGCCCTGCAGCCTGGATAGGCAATGTATATGGTCAGCCGCCGGCTGCGCATCGCTATTGCACTTAGCGATGCGCAGCCGGCGCCCGACAATTATAGGTTCAAACCTATATCAATGATCAGCCGATGATCTTTGTTATCGGCTGATCGTTGTATTTATTACACAGATTGATAATCGTTAATGATTATCGTTCCGTGTAATAGTACCCATAGAGGCTCAGTTCCATTGAAGTTAGTGGAACTGCATTGTAATACCACACACAACCCGAAGACAAGGGTGGCGCTGTTTTTAGAATAACGCGGCTGTGTTTTTCTAATACTTGATAACCCCTTTAAGAAGTTTTATGAAGATCTGAAGTCTTTAGACTGTGTTATACACTGTATTTTTCTTGCATTTTCACACATCTTTACTGTTTTTGCTGTGATTTTTCCAAAATCCCGCTAAACATTTTTTACTTTGATTTTGCACAGTTCAAAAATAGTAACATTTTTGCTTTAAATTAGGGAAAATCCTAGCAAAACAGAAAAGCGCAGCAAAAAATGTATCATGTGAACACTGTCTGAGGGGAGGAGTATACCTGCTATATATCCTGATCCCATAGAGAGGGCAGCAGTATATACTTTAAAGGACAAGTGCCATGAAAAACTTTTTCCCAGTAATTGAAGCACATTACAAAGTTATATAACTCTGTAATATGCATCAATCACCTATCTGCCTCCCTTCCCTGTCTTTTCCCCCCTCCACCCCCCACCAGGAAGTGTAAGAAACTCACACAGACCTGATTACTGTCGTCACCGTCACCAAGCTCTTCTCTCAGTTCCTTCTCCTGTTACACTAGCCTCCCCCCTCCCCTGCCTTGTCAGGTGACAGGCTTGCTCAGCTCCCATTGGCTGAACAACTGCAAGCCATCACTTGTCACATCTCACTTGCTTATCTTCCCTCAGACTGGCACATAGGCAGCCCCCCCTTCCCCTCATACCCTCTCTCCCCCTCCCCTCTCTCCTGCTACCGTGGACTCAGTAAAGGAGTCATGTCACTAGAGAAGATAAGCTGAGCAAGCAGAGTCACCTGACAAGGAGGGGGAGGAGGGAGGTTGGTGTAACAGGAGCTAGAGCAGCCCTCCTGCTGATGACTCATCCTCACAAGAAGGAGCTGCCTGGTGACCGTGACAACAGTAATCAGGTCTGTGTGAGTTTTTTACACTTCCTGGTGGAGGGGGGAAAAGACAGGGAAGGGAGGCAGACAGGTGATTGAAGCAAATTACAGAGTTATATAACTTTGTAGTGTGCTTCAATTACTGGGAAAAAGTTTTTCATGGCACTTGTCCTTTAAGCAGGGAGAGGAGGGGACTGATCAGCTGATCCAGGACAGACTACTTCTTCTGACACATTTAAAGGGGTTATCCTGCCAGGGAAAAGTTTTTATATGCTGTTGCAAGTATAGAGAAAACAATAAAGATGTTATACTTACCTCCCCGCGCTCCCTTGTATTCATTTGCAGGTCTCGGGGTCCCCTGCTAAATGATCCGGCTCACCCAATCACTGGCCACAGCGCTGTCTCTGAAGTGGAGGCTGGATCATTCAGCGGGGGTCCAGGAGAGCGGCAGGAGGACACCGGAGGAGCGCGGAGAGGTAAGCATAGATGGTACTGTACTGTGTGTGTATGAGTGTAGGATATGGGGGGGGGGGGGCGGGACATAACATGGAGTGCTGCTTGGTTCTATTGAACTCACACTTACACAGCTAAAAAAAGGTAAATTCTTTGTATATTTATGGCCAGTTTCAGAATAGTATTTGCTATTGGGGGAAATAATAAAAACAACTAACCAAAATGTAAGAAGAATTGATGTTTTGAAGGCCAAAAAAACAGTGTGGACAAAGCCTTAGATGATCTATGGTGACTGGAAGACATAAATTGGGGGGTGTTCACACCTGGTGAATTTGGGGGGGTTTGAGGCCCAGATTTATCAAGGCTGTGTACATCTTACCTACATTTCCAAGTTCTTTACAGGGTTTTGTGTTGTTTTACTGACTCCTTAACAGACCTAAACATTGGCTTACTATGGATTCTGTCACGTTTTAAGTCACACCCCTCTCCCCTTAGGCCACACCCCTCTGTCTTTAAAGAGAATGTCTCATCAGAAAATCACTTATTGTTTAAAGCGAATGTACCATCGGGTTTATTGGCTTTAAGTATTACCCATGTATAGAAAATGGCGTTGGGGCGGGGAGGCTGGTGCCACAGTTCTTTTATTGAACTGCAGCCCCATTCCCGTGTACGGCGCTGTTCTATTCACGGGTACCCCAGTGGGAGGAAACCCCCGCCCCTCTATGACGCAGCGCCGTTCTATATATGGGTAATACTTAAAGTGAATGTTTTTTCTTTCACTGGTTTTTGAGAATTTCTGGTGATGTTTTTAGAATTTTCCATTTTACTATCTACACTATAAAATAATCCTGACATCTTGCAGTTTTGACACATTTACTTTAAGCCACTGAAATTTCAAATCAAGTGTGAGAGACTTGCATTTTACTTCTATTAAAAAATCTCCAGTCTTCCGGTACTTATTAGCTGCTGTATGTCCTGCAGGAAGTGGTGTATTCTCTCCAGTCTGACACAGTGCTCTCTGCTGCCACCTCTGTCCATGTCAGGAACTGTCCAGAGCAGCAGCAAATCCCCACAGAAAACCTCTCCTGCTCTGGACAGTTCCTGACATGGACAGAGGTGGCAGGAGAGAGCACTGTGTCACACTGGAGAGAATACACCACTTCCTGCAGGACATACAGCAGCTGAAAAGTACTGGAAGACTGGAGATTTTCTAAATGGAAGTAAATTACAACTCTGGTCATTTTTGGCATCAGTTGATTTAAAAGATTTTTTTTTTTTGGTGAACAACCCCTTTAAAATGCATAATAAATGTCTGGGATGACACTGGTTAATCTGCTGCATAGATTCCTGCAAACCGCATGCAGGTGAATGAAAAACCACTGTAACAAATCTGCCACATGTATAATCCCCTCATGTGGCCCCTCAGTATACCACCAGTATAATACAGTGAGGTGTGACTGGTATATACTGGTATATAATCCCCTCATGTGGCCCTCAGTATACCACCAGTATAATACAGTGAGGTGTGACTGGTATATACTGGTATATAATCCCCCCCATGTGGCCCCTCAGTATACCACCAGTATAATACAGTGAGGTGTGACTGGTATATACTGGTATATAATACCCCCATGTGGGCCCCTCAGTATACCACTAGTATAATACAGTGTGGTGTGACTGGTATATACTGGTATATAATACCCCCATGTGGGCCCCTCAGTATACACCAGTATAATACAGAGAGGTGTGAGGCTGCTGGTATATACTGGTATACAATCCCCTCATGTGGGCTCATCAGTATACACCAGTATAATACAGTGAGGTGTGACTGGTATATACTGGTATATAATCCTCTCATGTGGCCCCTCAGTATACCACCAGTATAATACAGTGAGGTGTGACTGGTATATACTGGTATATAATCCCTCATGTGGCTCCTCAGTATACACCAGTATAATACAGTGAGGTGTGACTGGTATATACTGGTATATAATCCTCTCATGTGGCTCCTCAGTATACCACCAGTATAATACAGTGAGGTGTGACTGGTATATACTGGTATATAATCCCTCCATGTGAGCCCCTCAGTATACCACCAGTATAATACAGTGAGGTGTGACTGGTATATACTGGTATATAATCCCCCTCATGTGGCTCCTCAGTATACACCAGCATAATACAGTGAGGTGTGACTGGTATATACTGGTATATAATCCCCTCATGTGGCCCTCAGTATACCACCAGTATAATACAGTGAGGTGTGACTGGTATATACTGGTATATAATCCCCTCATGTGGCTCCTCAGTATACACCACTATAATACAGTGAGGTGTGACTGGTATATACTGGTATATAATCCCCTCATGTGGGCTCCTCAGTATACACCAGTATAATACAGTGAGGTGTGACTGGTATATACTGGTATATAATCCCCTCATGTGGGCTCCTCAGTATACCACCAGTATAATACAGTGAGGTGTGACTGGTATATACTGGTATATAATCCCCTCATGTGGCCCCTCAGTATACACCAGTATAATACAGAGAGGTGTGACTGGTATATACTGGTATATAATCCCCTCATGTGGCCCTCAGTATACCACCAGTATAATACAGTGAGGTGTGACTGGTTTATACTGGTATATAATCCCCTCATGTGGCCCCTCAGTATACACCAGTATAATACAGTGAGGTGTGACTGGTATATACTGGTATATAACCCCCTCATGTGGGCTCCTCAGTATACCACCAGTATAATACAGTGAGGTGTGACTGGTATATACTGGTATATAATCCCCCCCATGTGGCCCCTCAGTATACCACCAGTATAATACAGTGTGGTGTGACTGGTATATACTGGTATATAACCCCCTCATGTGGCTCCTCAGTATACACCACTATAATACAGTGTGGTGAGAGGCTGGTATATACTGGTATATTGGTAATCAGAGCTGTATATACAGTGTGGTGTATATACAGTATATACTGGGAGACTGGTAATCAGAGCTGTATATACAGTGTGGTGTGAGAGGCTGGTATATACTGGGAGACTGGTAACCAGAGCTGTATATACAGTGTGGTGAGAGGCTGGTATATACTGGTATATTGGCAACCAGAGCTGTATATACAGTGTGGTGTGAGAGGCTGGTATATACTGGGAGACTGGTAACCAGAGCTGTATATACAGTGTGGTGTGAGAGGCTGGTATATACTGGGAGACTGGTAATCAGCTGTATATACAGTGTGGTGTGAGAGGCTGGTATATACTGGTATATTGGTAACCAGAGCTGTATATACAGTGTGGTGTGAGAGGCTGGTATATACTGGTATATTGGTAATCAGAGCTGTATATACAGTGTGGTGTGAGAGGCTGGTATATACTGGGAGACTGGTAACCAGAGCTGTATATACAGTGTGGTGTGAGAGGCTGGTATATACTGGTATATTGGTAACCAGAGCTGTATATACAGTGTGGTGTGAGAGGCTGGTATATACTGGTATATTGGTAATCAGAGCTGTATATACAGTGTGGTGTGAGAGGCTGGTATATACTGGGAGACTGGTAACCAGAGCTGTATATACAGTGTGGTGTGAGAGGCTGGTATATACTGGTATATTGGTAATCAGCTGTATATACAGTGTGGTGTGAGGGGCTGGTATATACTGGGAGACTGGTAATCAGAGCTGTATATACAGTGCGGTGTGAGGGGCTGGTATATACTGGTATATTGGTAATCAGAGCTGTATATACAGTGTGGTGTGAGACTGCTGGTATATACTGGTGTATTGGTAATCAGAGCTGTATATACAGTGTGGTGAGAGGCTGGTATATACTGGGAGACTGGTAATCAGAGCTGTATATACAGTGTGGTGAGAGGCTGGTATATACTGGTATATTGGTAATCAGAGCTGTATATACAGTGTGGTGTGAGAGGCTGGTATATACTGGTATATTGGTAATCAGAGCTGTATATACAGTGTGGTGTGAGAGGCTGGTATATACTGGGAGACTGGTAATCAGAGCTGTATACACAGTGTGGTGTGAGAGGCTGGTATATACTGGGAGACTGGTAATCAGAGCTGTATATACAGTGTGGTGTGAGAGGCTGGTATATACTGGGAGACTGGTAATCAGAGCTGTATATACAGTGTGGTGTGAGAGGCTGGTATACACTGGTATATTGGTAATCAGAGCTGTATATACAGTGTAGTGTGAGAGGCTGGTATATACTGGGAGACTGGTAACCAGAGCTGTATATACAGTGTGGTGTGAGAGGCTGGTATATACTGGTATATTGGTAACCAGAGCTGTATATACAGTGTGGTGTATATACAGTATATACTGGGAGACTGGTAATCAGAGCTGTATATACAGTGTGGTGAGAGGCTGGTATATACTGGTATATTGGTAACCAGAGCTGTATATACAGTGTGGTGTGAGGGGCTGGTATATACTGGGAGACTGGTAACCAGAGCTGTATATACAGTGTGGTGTGAGAGGCTGGTATATACTGGTGTATTGGTAATCAGAGCTGTATATACAGTGCGGTGTGAGGGGCTGGTATATACTGGGAGACTGGTAATCAGAGCTGTATATACAGTGCGGTGTGAGAGGCTGGTATATACTGGGAGACTGGTAATCAGAGCTGTATATACAGTGTGCTGTGAGAGGCTGGTATATACTGGGAGACTGGTAATCAGAGCTGTATATACAGTGCGGTGTGAGGGGCTGGTATATACTGGGAGACTGGTAATCAGAGCTGTATATACAGTGTGCTGTGAGAGGCTGGTATATACTGGTATATTGGTAATCAGAGCTGTATATACAGTGTGGTGTGAGAGGCTGGTATATACTGGGAGACTGGTAACCAGAGCTCTATATACAGTGTGGTGTATATACAGTATATACTGGGAGACTGGTAATCAGAGCTGTATATACAGTGTGGTGTGAGAGGCTGGTATATACTGGGAGACTGGTAATCAGAGCTGTATATACAGTGTGGTGTGAGGGGCTGGTATATACTGGTATATTGGTAATCAGAGCTGTATATACAGTGTGGTGTGAGAGGCTGGTATATACTGGGAGACTGGTAACCAGAGCTGTATATACAGTGCGGTGTGAGAGGCTGGTATATACTGGGAGACTGGTAATCAGAGCTGTATATACAGTGTGGTGTGAGGGGCTGGTATATACTGGGAGACTGGTAATCAGAGCTGTATATACAGTGTGGTGTGAGAGGCTGGTATATACTGGGAGACTGGTAATCAGAGCTGTATATACAGTGCGGTGTGAGAGGCTGGTATATACTGGTGTATTGGTAATCAGAGCTGTATATACAGTGTGGTGTGAGAGGCTGGTATATACTGGGAGACTGGTAACCAGAGCTGTATATACAGTGTGGTGTATATACAGTATATACTGGGAGACTGGTAATCAGAGCTGTATATACAGTGCGGTGTGAGAGGCTGGTATATACTGGGAGACTGGTAATCAGAGCTGTATACACAGTGTGGTGTGAGAGGCTGGTATATACTGGGAGACTGGTAATCAGAGCTGTATATACAGTGTGGTGTGAGAGGCTGGTATATACTGGGAGACTGGTAATCAGAGCTGTATACACAGTGTGGTGTGAGAGGCTGGTATATACTGGGAGACTGGTAATCAGAGCTGTATATACAGTGTGGTGTGAGGGGCTGGTATATACTGGTATATTGGTAACCAGAGCTGTATATACAGTGTGGTGTGAGAGGCTGGTATATACTGGTATATTGGTAATCAGAGCTGTATATACAGTGTGGTGTGAGAGGCTGGTATATACTGGGAGACTGGTAATCAGAGCTGTATATACAGTGTGGTGTGAGAGGCTGGTATATACTGGGAGACTGGTAATCAGAGCTGTATATACAGTGCGGTGTGAGAGGCTGGTATATACTGGTATATTGGTAATCAGAGCTGTATATACAGTGTGGTGAGAGGCTGGTATATACTGGTATATTGGTAACCAGAGCTGTATATACAGTGTGGTGTGAGGGGCTGGTATATACTGGGAGACTGGTAATCAGAGCTGTATATACAGTGTGGTGTGAGAGGCTGGTATATACTGGGAGACTGGTAATCAGAGCTGTATATACAGTGCGGTGTGAGAGGCTGGTATATACTGGGAGACTGGTAATCAGAGCTGTATATACAGTGTGGTGTATATACAGTATATACTGGGAGACTGATAATCAGAGCTGTATATACAGTGTGGTGTGAGAGGCTGGTATATACTGGGAGACTGGTAATCAGAGCTGTATATACAGTGTGGTGTGAGAGGCTGGTATATACTGGTATATTGGTAACCAGAGCTGTATATACAGTGTGGTGTAAGAGGCTGGTATATACTGGTGTATTGGTAATCAGAGCTGTATATACAGTGTGGTGTGAGAGGCTGGTATATACTGGGAGACTGGTAACCAGAGCTGTATATACAGTGTGGTGTGAGAGGCTGGTATATACTGGTGTATTAGTAACCAGAGCTGTATATACAGTGTGGTGTGAGAGGCTGGTATATACTGGGAGACTGGTAATCAGAGCTGTATATACAGTGTGGTGTGAGAGGCTGGTATATACTGGGAGACTGGTAATCAGAGCTGTATATACAGTGTGGTGTGAGAGGCTGGTATATACTGGGAGACTGGTAATCAGAGCTGTATATACAGTGTGGTGTGAGAGGCTGGTATATACTGGGAGACTGGTAATCAGAGCTGTATATACAGTGTGGTGTGAGAGGCTGGTATATACTGGTATATTGGTAATCAGAGCTGTATATACAGTATATACCAGTCACAGCTCTGATCACTATTCTCCCCTCACACCAGTGTATACAGCTTTTCCTCATCCACCATTGTCCCTCCATGTGGGCTCCTCAGTACCTGCACACGGCCATCTTCCTCCATCAGGCTCCTCTATCCCATAAGCAGGAGTGGCGTCCCTGCCCTGTAGCTGGGAGGAAAGAGCGGCCTCTAGTGGCTGGAGGTGGAATATACAGACTCCAGCCAATACTGACAGCCTTATGGATTGCTTTGGGAGCCCTAACTGGGGAGGGGCATGACGACACAGGGGCGGGGCCTGCCGGGACATTAATTTGCAGGGACTGCCCTGTCAAATCCGGTACAGTCCCGGCAAAACCAGGACTGTTGGCAACTATGGAATGTGAGTCCTGTAAATTTTACCTCTGATGAGATTTTGACGTGATTTTGCCACCTTTCGCTCATGTCCCGATACAAGATGGTGGCACTGCAATCCATCCTATAAATAAGGAGGCTGCTGAGGGTCAATCCATCCAGACAACTATGGAAGCCACACAGAAAGGACAGCGGCCACTTCATCCGCACAGGGACCCAGAGAGTGTAAACTGCTCATAGCAACCACCCATAGCAACCAATCACAGCTCCGCTTTCATGTTACCAGAGCTGAGAGCTGGACAGACATTGGTTGCTATGGATGGTTGCTATGGGCAGTTATCATCTTGTCTTCTGCTGCGGCCTGTGAGGAACAATATGGCGGCCGACGTCTTATAAAGAAAACACTTCTACCTGACACTGGGAGATCCAGACAGATTGTGGATTATCAGAGATAATAGATGAGGTAATCAGAGATAATTATCTGCCAGTCACCCTGACAGCTGCAGCCATGATGGGAGTTGTAGTGGCAGAATACTCCCTCAATACAGGAGCCATGCCTGGGGCGGTATGAATAAGGGGGAACCCCACAGAAAATAACAGCATCAGCGCTATTGGGTGTGTATGGACTGTATAAAGCCGTATGTGAACAGTACTATGTGAGCTGTATATGGCAGTATTACTATGTGAGCTGTATATGGCAGTATTACTATGTGAGCTGTATATGGCAGTATTACTATGTGAGCTGTATATGGCAGTATTACTATGTGAGCTGTATATGGCAGTATCATCAAGGCACTATACGGCATTATTACTATGTGAGCTATATATGGCAGTATTACTATGTGAGCTGTATATGGCAGTATTACTATGTGAGCTGTATATGGCAGTATCATCAAGGCACTATATGGCAGTATTACTACATGAGCTGTATATGGCAGTATCATCATGGCACTATATGGCAGTATTACTATGTGAGCTGTATATGGCAGTATCATCATGGTACTATATGGCAGTATTACTATGTGAGCTGTATATGGCAGTATCATCAAGGCACTATACGGCATTATTACTATGTGAGCTGTATATGGCAGTATCATCATGGTACTATATGGCAGTATTACTATGTGAGCTGTATATGGCAGTATCATCAAGGCACTATACGGCATTATTACTATGTGAGCTGTATATGGCAGTATCATCATGGCACTATATGGCAGTATTACTATGTGAGCTGTATATGGCAGTATTACTACATGAGCTGTATATGGCAGTATCATCATGGCACTATACGGCAGTATTACTATGTGAGCTGTATATGGCAGTATTACTACATGAGCTGTATATGGCAGTATCATCATGGCACTATATGGCAGTATTACTATGTGAGCTGTATATGGCAGTATCATCAAGGCACTATATGGCAGTATTACTATGTGAGCTGTATATGGCAGTATCATCATGGCACTATATGGCAGTATTACTATGTGAGCTGTATATGGCAGTATCATCATGGCACTATATGGCAGTATTACTATGTGAGCTGTATATGGCAGTATCATCATGGCACTATATGGCAGTATTACTATGTGAGCTGTATATGGCAGTATCATCATGGCACTATATGGCAGTATTACTACGTGAGCTTTATATTGCAGTATCATCATGGCACTATACGGCAGTATTACTATGTGAGCTGTATATGGCAGTATCATCATGGCACTATACGGCAGTATTACTATGTGAGCTGTATATGGCAGTATTACTATGTGAGCTGTATATGGCAGTATCATCATGGCACTATATGGCAGTATTACTATGTGAGCTGTATATGGCAGTATCACTATGTGAGCTGTATATGGCAGTATCATCATGGCACTATATGGCAGTATTACTACATGAGCTGTATATGGCAGTATCATCATGGCACTATATGGCAGTATTACTATGTGAGCTGTATATGGCAGTATCATCAAGGCACTATACGGCAGTATTACTATGTGAGCTGTATATGGCAGTATTACTACATGAGCTGTATATGGCATTATCATCATGGCACTATATGGCAGTATTACTATGTGAGCTGTATATGGCAGTATCATCAAGGCACTATATGGCAGTATTACTATGTGAGCTGTATATGGCAGTATCATCATGGCACTATATGGCAGTATTACTATGTGAGCTGTATATGGCAGTATCATCAAGGCACTATATGGCAGTATTACTATGTGAGCTGTATATGGCAGTATCATGGCACTATACGTCAGTATTACTATGTGAGCTGTATATGGCAGTATTACTATGTGAGCTGTATATGGCAGTATCATCATGGCACTATATGGCAGTATTACTATGTGAGCTGTATATGGCAGTATCATCATGGCACTATATGGCAGTATTACTACGTGAGCTTTATATTGCAGTATCATCATGGCACTATACGGCAGTATTACTATGTGAGCTGTATATGGCAGTATCATCATGGCACTATACGGCAGTATTACTATGTGAGCTGTATATGGCAGTATTACTATGTGAGCTGTATATGGCAGTATCATCATGGCACTATATGGCAGTATTACTATGTGAGCTGTATATGGCAGTATCATCAAGGCACTATATGGCAGTATTACTATGTGAGCTGTATATGGCAGTATCATCATGGCACTATATGGCAGTATTACTACGTGAGCTTTATATTGCAGTATCATCATGGCACTATACGGCAGTATTACTATGTGAGCTGTATATGGCAGTATCATCATGGCACTATACGGCAGTATTACTATGTGAGCTGTATATGGCAGTATTACTATGTGAGCTGTATATGGCAGTATCATCATGGCACTATATGGCAGTATTACTATGTGAGCTGTATATAGCAGTATCATCATGGCACTATATGGCAGTATCATCATGGCACTATATGGCAGTATTACTACATGAGCTGTATATAGCAGTATCATCATGGCACTATATGGCAGTATTACTACATGAGCTGTATATAGCAGTATCATCATGGCCCTATATGGCAGTATCACTTTGTGAGCTGTATATGGCAGTATTACTATGTGACCTGTATATGGCAGTATCATCATGGCACTATATGGCAGTATTACTATGTGAGCTGTATATGGCAGTATCATCATGGCACTATATGGCAGTATTACTATGTGAGCTGTATATGGCAGTATCATCATGGCACTATATGGCAGTATTACTATGTGAGCTGTATATGGCAGTATTACTATGTGAGGTGTATATGGCAGTATCACCATGGCACTATATGGCAGTATTACTATGTGAGGTGTATATGGCAGTATTACTACATGAGCTGTATATGGCAGTATCACCATGGCACTATATGGCAGTATTACTATGTGAGCTGTATATGGCAGCATCATCATGGCACTATATGGCAGTATTACTATGTGAGGTGTATATGGCAGTATCACTATGTGAAATGTATATGGCAGTATCATCATGGCACTATATGGCAGTATTACTATGTGAGCTGTATATGGCAGTATCATCATGGCACTATATGGCAGTATTACTATGTGAGCTGTATATGGCAGTATTACTACATGAGCTGTATATGGCAGTATCATCATGGCACTATATGGCAGTATCACTATGTGAGCTGTATATGGCAGTATCATCATGGCAGTATTACTATGTGAGCTGTATATGGCAGTATCATCATGGCATTATATGGCAGTATCACTATGTGAGCTGTATATGGCAGTATCATCATGGCATTATATGGCAGTATCACTATGTGAGCTGTATATGGCAGTATCATCATGGCACTATATGGCAGTATTACTATGTGAGCTGTATATGGCAGTATCATCATGGCACTGTATGGCAGTATCATCATGGCACTATATGGCAGTATTACTATGTGAGCTGTATATGGCAGTATTATCATGGCACTATATGGCAGTATCATCATGGCACTATACGGCAGTATTACTATGTGAGCTGTATATGGCAGTATCATCATGGCATTATATGGCAGTATCACTATGTGAGCTGTATATGGCAGTATCATCATGGCATTATATGGCAGTATCACTATGTGAGCTGTATATGGCAGTATCATCATGGCACTATATGGCAGTATTACTATGTGAGCTGTATATGGCAGTATCATCATGGCACTGTATGGCAGTATCATCATGGCACTATATGGCAGTATTACTATGTGAGCTGTATATGGCAGTATTATCATGGCACTATATGGCAGTATCATCATGGCACTATACGGCAGTATTACTATGTGAGCTGTATATGGCAGTATCATCATGGCATTATAGGGCAGTATTACTATGTGAGCAGCGCGGTTTCTATCGGCGGGCGGGCCGGGCGACCGCACGGGGCGCTGATAGCTAGGGGGCGCTCGCTGCACCTCCCCATACCTCACCGCCTGCCTGCCGAGGGATCAGCTGTATACAAGCAGGTGAGTACAATGTTTTGTTGTTTTTTTTGTGTGTGTCTCTGTGTTGTGTTTGGCAATGAAGGGGGGGGGGGGGGCTGTATTATTATGGAGCAGAACATGGGAGCGCTTTAAGCAAGATTCGCCCTGCAGTCAAAATAACCTAGAAACGGCCCTGTATGCGAGCTGTATATAGCAGTAGCATCATGGCACTATATGGCAGTTTACTATGTGAGCTGTATATGGCAGTATTACTATATGAGCTGTATATGGCAGTATTATCTTGGTACTGTATGGCATTATTAATGTAACTCTATGAATTGTAAATAGTAGTATTATCTTGGCACTATATAGTATTATTATTATTATTATTATTATTAGCGGCAGGAGTAAATTGCAATATTATCACTATGGCGGTATTACTATGTGAGCTGTAAATGGCTCTATTATTTTACTCTATTACTATGAGGATTGAGCCAAAGAATGAATAGTATATTGAGGGGCCTAAGCCCCTGTTACACGGGGCGATTAAGAGGAGCAAGCGAGCGCCAACTTATCAGGTCAGCGTTTGCTTGCGGGAGCTTCGTGGGAGCTGGTTGGGAGATCGCTGGATCGTCCGGGCAGCCCATAGAAGCCCATAGCAGTTTGCTGCCGCCGCTCCAATTGGATGGGGCTACGGCAGCAGATTGCTTTCAACATGCACAATGTCGGCTGATCGTTGTCTTCTATTAAGCGAGATAATTATCGTCCGTATCGGCCAATACCAGCCGAATACGGCCAATAATCACTTTGTGTAATAGGGCCTTTAGTTTGCTTGTTTCTTGGGGTCTGTGCTGTATAAAATCCACCAATTACCCGAAGCGATTACCTACCGCCCAGTCAGAGGAAAACAAAGGGCAGATAGAAGGACCAATACAATGTATTATGTAAAGTATATTGGCCACCTCTGCAATGAGCACATCCTGACGTCTCTTCCCCCCTGACGTCTCTTCCCCCCTGACGTTACACTGCGTACAAGTCTAGTAGGTGATATTGTATGCTAGCGTTCTGGCGATTCCTTGTTGCGCTCCTCCACATTTTAAGCCGAGGCCTCTTTCCTTCTGTCTGACACACAGAATATACGTGTCTGATAGGAGATTGCACCAGATGGCACTAAGCCCATGATTCTTCCAGAAACACAGACCAATAGCTGCATTCTTCTTTCCTGCCACTAGATGGCCCTGTAGCCTTATAGATGGGATTGACTAGAATGGAAATGCTTTAGTAAAGGGAACTTAAAAATAAATAGATAACCGTAACAATGAATCATAAACAATTGACTGACAAATAACAGTAATATAAATGTAATACATAACAAAAGAACATAGCAGCATATTCCTGCATATACAGAGACATCTGTAATACAATATGCTGTACATCACAGTCACCTCCCTCCTAACTAGGTTAAGCCCTTGTTTCATACATTACCTGTCCGGGCTGCAGGTCTTCTCCTTCTTCCTCCCAGTCCCGCGCCGCAGCAGCTTCAGAGCGGGGCTGTCTAAACTGACAGACCGCTCAGCCAATCACTGGCCGCGGCGGTTCCGGTCAGTCATTGGCTAAATGGTCTGTCAGTTCAGACAGTCCTGCTCCGAAGCTGCTATGGCGCGGGATCAGGAGAAGAAGGCCTGCAGCCCGGACAGGTATTGTATGATGCTGCTGAAATCGTCGGTCGCCGCTGCGCACCGCTATTCCACCGTAGCGATGCCCTGGTGGCAAACGATGATTTTAGGTCTTCGGCTGATCATTCTCTCTATTCCACGGAGCGATAATCGGCCGATTCGGCCTTATTGCTCCGATTCGTCCGATTATTGCTCCATGGAATAGGCCCCTAAATCTTTCCCCCCCCCCAACATTAGGAAAAACAGACCGTAGACCGGCGTCCAGAGGGGTTCTGGCTAAGGGCTGACACTGCCCAAGTAGAGCGAGAAAGAAGTGATCAAGAAGATCCATCCATTAGGGCAGAGCTTTCCATTGTTTTGGAGACCCAGTCTGCTCTCCCAATTTCATGTGGAGGAATCCCCATGACCAAATTTCATGCCCAGAATTTTTGCAGATTCTTGGGGCACAGGGAGGGGGTTCGGGAGACAAAATTCAGGGTCTCCCCCTCCAAACTAAAGACTTCTGCACTTGTCATGGTTGATCTTTAATCCACCTCTGACATCAGCCACTCTGCCTCCCCTTGCTGAGAGACAAGAACGGAGACATCATCAGCATATGCCGCCTGGTTTGCATGGATGCAATTTCCGGGCTCTCCTGAATACGCTGTGTGTCACTGCTTATGTTACTTGTACTAGATGTCATTATATTGTTACAAGATGTTAGACCTTTTCCTTTTATTGTGCCTTTCATTATCTACCCTGCATGTTGGAGTTTCGCTGTATCGTCTTCTGTTTCTTCTAAATCAAAAGTTTTTTCTTAAAAAAAAGGATGGGGTTGATTGTGAACGCATAAAGCAAAAGGCCTAAAGGTCAGCCTCAATACACACCAGACTTTACCCCAAAAGGGCGGCCCACACAACCATGAACCAACGGAAAAGTCTAAAAGCCCTATTTCACGAGTCGTTTAGAGGAGCCTATTCAACGCTGCAGCAGCGAGCGGGTGAGTGCGGGAGGGGCGGCGGGGAGCTGCGGGGGGGCTGCCCAGGGGATCGCTGATCATCCGGGCAGCCCATAAGATACAGCAGCGTCTGCTGCCGATGCTCCGTCCTATTCAACGGAGCGACGGCAGCAGATCGTTGCTGCATCAGTCGCTTGTTTTTCAACATGTTGAAAAACAAGCGACTACAACGATCAGCCGACATGAACGATGTCGGCTGATCGTTACACTGTATTCCACGGGACGAATATCATCCATATCGTCCGAATATGGACGATAATCGTTCCGGGGAATAGGGCCTTAAGCCCCTGTGTACAATGTTCTCAACCAATCCACACATCCCTGGCAGACCGTACTTCCAAAGCGTACACCACATATACTCTTGACCAATCCAATGGAAAGCTTTTGCATGTCCCCGGGCAGGCGTGCCACTACGTCCTGGCACCACCTGTCGTCAGGTATTTCTGTTATGCGTCACAATCTGGGCTGATGGCTGCCTTTCACTGCTTCACCACTTGGTGTCTCACTTCTTCTTTTTCTTACACAGCTGAAGGTTCACAAATGGGTTAACATATAATGGGTTATGTGTGTTATGTGTCACTTTGTTGTCCAGTCGTTAGCCTGGGTACCTCACAGCCTAACACACACTTAAACCAATGGGAGTTTAGTCCTGGTGGGGCTTTTAGTTTGTGTTCTGAGAGAGAGTAGTGACAGAGAGAAAAGATCCTCCAGAAGTTTATGCCCGTACCATCTTCCTAGCAAAGTCAGTCTAACAGTCTAAGGGATTCATCTTCAGCAGAGCAAAATGCAAGTAAAGCCGATGAACATTGTTGATATTTGTAAAGCTTGAGGGGCCAGCTTCACCTGGTTGTGTAAGCGTGGGACTGCCGCTTCTGGCAGGAGGCGGTATAGTAAAACCGTGAGTATGAGCTTTTATCAGTTATTTAGTCTAAGTTACCCGGCAGAGTTCTGTACTACCAGACAAGGCCCCTGGCAGCCCCATTAGCCTTCCTACACAAACCCAGACCTACTTACAAGCCAGGCACCCTATTCTACTACTATACACAGATACCTCTAGTGACCCGGTTAAGGCTATGTTCACACTGCGTATGAATCCGTCCGTAGATCGTACGCCGCCGTACATGTGCGGCTGAAACTACGGGCGTGGGAAAAATAGACATGTGGCCGAATGCGTACGAACCGCGAACATACGCCCGTAGTACAGTTCTGCTTCCCTAGCTTGTTTCGAAGCGATCTGAGGCAGGTCATTTACTTGGAAATCTTCGCCCAGCCCCGTAAACCACACAGAACCTTTTGGATCGAAAAATCAAGTTCAATTTGGCTGAAATAAGTTCTTAGTACGGGACCGCATGGAAATCCACGGCCGTGAGTTGGAACATTTCCGTCCTCAAACATTGGTCTTGTTCATTTTTCACGGCGCCGCATACGATCCGGCCGTAAGCTCATACGTAGTGTGCATTGTGCGGCCGTATATCGTATACTTCCAAGCGAACGCATCAACCTCAAAACTAGGTGCGTATATTCGCGGTTCGCACTACGGAGGGATTCATACGCAGTGTGAACATAGCCTAAAGGTGTATTCCAGGAAAAATTAGCTTTTCCCCTATCCACAGGATAGGGTAAAGTAGGAGATCTTGGGGGTTCCGACCCCTGAACCCCCCGGCATTCTTTGTATCAGACCCCGCCAGCTCTGTTATGAGTCGGCATGTGACCCGCGGCTCTATTCATTCCTTTGGAGCGACGGAAAGGGCCGAGTACAGCAGGAGAGCGATGTACTCATCTCTTTCCGTTGGTTCCCCTGCAATCTCCTACTTTTCCCCTATCCTGTGGATAGAAGAAAAGTGAAATTTTCCTTGAATACCCCATGTTAACTACTCTGTATTGTCCATCAGGAGAAAGGACTGTTCTATTTTTGTTATACCTTCCATCTTGCTGCCAAAGTATATATTGTATTTCACTGAAGATTCTCTTAGTAAACTGTTCCTGGTTAAGTGCTGGACTCTGTGGTTATTCTGCACCTACATTGATTCTAACTCTACAAAGCTTAGTTCTAGAACACCCAGTGGTGGGCATACCACTCCTCGTCACCCTGACAAGTGCCTAGTCAGTACATCCGAACCCCCAGCCCACTGCTAACAACACCTAGCAGCCCTAGGTTAGTGTACGTAGTCCAAGGACAGTAGAAGCCCCTTCCAATGACCAGCCCTACCCTGCTCCACAGCATAACAGACACACAGCACAGCACTAGAAGTGCTACGAACAGAAACAAAGCAATGCTGAGACCCCGAAAGGAGCTGGGATGCACATTTTACCAACCTTTACCACTTTTGCCAGGATCTTTCTTTCCACATTGAGCAGCCCTATGAGACGCCAATTCTCAATTTGACAAAATGACCAGAGTTGACGTCCTCATTGGCGGCAGAATGTCCGAGGAGAGACACTCATTTATTACTTCAGTCAAGAGGGGAACCAAAGTGTCCTTAAAGGGGTTGTCCGGCGCTAAAAAAATTATTCACAGAATAACACACATTACAAAGTTATACAACTTTGTAATGTATGTTATGTCTGTGAATGGCCCCCTTCCCCGTGTCCCACCACCCCCACCCGTGTACCCGGAAGTGTGGTGCGCTATACATACCTGTCACGTGCCGACCACAGTCTCCGATCCTCAGCAGTGACGTCTTCGGGCGGCTGGCGGATCTTCCCGAGTGCCGGCCGCCCTCTGCAGCGTCATCCGAAGCTCAGCCGCGATTGGCTGAGCATAACTGTGCTCAGCCAATCGCAGCTGAGCAGCTGATGACGTGGCCGCGTCCAACCAACCACAGTGCACCTTATAGGCTGGTTAGGAAGTTAGTCTCGTGGGTGAGGGAGGAGTCTTAGTTGTGCCTCTGTGGAAAAAGGACACAACTCAGATAGCTCTCCACAGTGGTTCTACCTGGGCCCTGGCCCTCCGCCAGGTACCCTTGACAGAGAAGTCATAGGGGGGCATTTATTAAGTCCAGCATTTTTTACGCCGGACTTAAAAATGCCCCCGCAGCTCCGGCGCTACGGAGATTTATGTAGAGGCGGACTGCCTCTACATAAATCCCGTGCGCGCCGGTGCGCACCGCCGAAAACCTACGCCCACTACACGCCCCCTTTCCGCCCCCCTGGCGTACTCGGCGGAAAGTGCCGATTTGCGAATATTTTATTCGCAAATCGGCCATTTGCGTATAAAAAAATACGCAAATCGGCACTTTCCGCCGAAAATCATCCGTTCGCAGGATGATACATGTGGCCCTTAGTCTTAGTCAGTACCCCGCATGGGTAGGACACAGGACAGAGCCCTCTTACAAACTTCTTTTTGGAAGTACCTGTATCGCGAGTGATGCAGTGCTAAACCCTTCAGGAGAGGACTAGCCAACAGATCATCTCAACCCATGACGAGGACTAGGAGTTACAACAGTGCAGGACAGTATCCATTTTAAAAGCCAAAGAGCTAGGAACTGATCCCGGTGGAGCTAAGGTACTGGAAAGTCTAAGAACTCCATCTCGCAGCCCGGGAACCCTCAGCACTCTGCTTATCCCAGGTAACAAGGTCTGGGGCCTGTGTCACCCATTAGTACGGTTCTGCCAAAGCTAGTGGGCATTAGGTGGTGTGAAGACTATAGAAAGGTCAAAACATGGGCACAGGTTGTCTTCTTCTCCTCCTTCTTCTTCTACAAGTATTCTTCTCTACACTCCAACATCCCGGCAGAGTACATTACTACTTGGGTTGAGACTCTCACGGCACCCTCCTCTCTACTACGCTACCTCAGTACAACCTTACCAACCCTACTATATCCTACTAAGCAGATCTGGTGGTTCTACGTCTCAGTATTCATTGGAACTTTGTCAAGTGTGTGTATATATATATATATATATATATATATATATCCATCCAAGTACTTCGGTATCACCTGTTGCACATTTGCCAATAGTAAACCAAGTCAACGTTATCAACGGAGTCTGTGATTATTCACTACCACGTGCACAGCACTGGCACCGCAACCTTGGGACATCTCCCCTTTCTGTGGGTGGCGGGTCCTACTATTCGGGAGGGTCATTACACCGCTCTGGCCACCTGTGACTATATCACCTGTGACAACACTATCCCGAGGGACCCAGCAGCAACCCAACATAAGACCAACCACAGGGAAAAGGGTACAACCGGCTTTACACCTTAAAAGCAGGCGTGCCATCACACCTGTGTGCCCACCAGGCACTGGCGTCACGTGACAAAACCCTAAGGTCCGGCTGTATCTCGGCAAGTGACCGGCCGTCCCACCGCTATAACACCATCCGGGGGTCACCACACTAAGATCTCCTCTCTGTCACCTCCAGTTGAGGAAAGAACCTCAAGTTTCCTTGTACGCCAATGATAAATTAGGCCCTGCTTCCTTTTTCACAGCCAGATTCACTAAGATTCACTAATCTGGTCGGCCAGGTGACTGAACCTGCAACCAGCATACCAAATGTACACCTGTTTCCAGTCATGGATCATGACTTACGTAAATCATAATAAATGGGGTGCAGGAGGAGGCCACACCTCCTCCCCACCTTGCTGTCCCCCCTGCCCGCAAATCTGAGCCTTCTTCCTGGCGTATGCCTCAGGCAGGACCTTCATAAATGTCCCCCTTGATGTTTATGAGACATAGCTCTTGTCCCCTTATACCAGACATCTACCCTTTTCTAACACGATTACACATCTGCACCCAACCTGTGTGGTATTAAAAAGATCTGCCACCCCACTATACGGCTCCACTCACGCTTTGCCAATGGATATTTGCTAAATCTGTAAGCCTGGTCTCTTGCAAAAAGAAAATGTTGACCTGTATTTGCCTGAGAAAATCATAAATCTTGCCTCTGACATGATGCTTCTTGGAGACTTCACCTCAGACACCAGCATCTCATCAGAGAAAAAGATAACCCGGAGGACTTAATACTGGTTAGGGCAGTCTACCAGAGGGGAGTCAGTAGGTTCCTCAGATGGTAGCTGGGCAGGGGTGAGGGGAACTGAATGATCCTACTCAACAGAAGAAGACTCCTTCCTCTTAACCTTCCTTCTCTTTTTTTCTGGCACCCAATCTTCTATTTTTCTTCTTCTGCTCATTCTCTCTATCCAGTCTCCTGAACTCCTCCTCCAGCCCACTGTCCCTTAGGTCCTCGGCAATATCCATCTAATCTCAGGCTCAGATACAGAAACCACCTCAGCTTGTGCCTCCATACTCTTCAGCTTAGACAGTGTTATTTCTTTCTTCCCTGGACCAGTAGCCTCCCTGCCTCTGCTGGTACACTTTCTGGTAAAGTCAGCCTCATGGCTAACCCCAGCTGAAGTTTGGACCTCATTGATATAGGAGATCAGACAGAAAGATGACCATGGTCACCACACAGGTGGCAACAAATGTCTCCATAGGCTGTGGCAAAAAGTCCTATCCCTCCACACAAGGCTCATTTCTGAACCTTACATTGTGCACTAAAGTGTGTCGGGTCACCTTCGGCTGCCCCTGGTAGAAGACCAGAATCCTGCCCCCCCAAGAAGGTGGAAGAGGGAAGGTGGGTGACAGAATTACCTGAAACCTTCAACTTGACCATGAAGGTCCAGGCCCCCGACCAGATACCAAACTCATCCCTGTTCTTCTGGGGAATGTTGACCACCTCTCCGTAACACCCAATCCAGGTCATGATGTCTATGCAAGAAAGAGATTCGTTACATGTTAATACCGTCACTTTCTTGATATCATTCTGCCAAAAAACTGCTTGGAGAGCAAAGGCCTCCATTCGTGTTCTATCTTTGCCAGCTCATATTGAGACCAAAAGAGCTCAAGCACTTCAGCCCGGACGAAGCTGGCATTGAAAATCGGCGAACCGTGAGGATGTATCAGGGCAAAGATGTTGTAACGCCTGGAGTAGTGGATCCACTGGACCGACACCAGCGATGGCACTAACCTCACCAGGGGGCGGAGTCTAAGGGGCCGCTGGATTTCACCAGAGCCCGCCGCAAGGCGGGATGGACTTGCTGCGGCAGGCGACCCCCAGGTCGCTACCCCTGGCTTGGTTGCTGGTGTCGGCAGGCGAGGCGTGGCAGGAGATGGCACAGGCAATGGTCTGCAGGTGAGAGCGCACGTGACAGGCTGAACACGGGAACAGATGGAGTAACAGGGGAACAGGAACCAGGAACAGGGACTAGGGACCAGGTAACGGATAGGACTCAGGAACAGGGACTAGGACCTGGTCTTCTGCCGGTAGGCCGGATAGAGGCTTGGCAGGGACAGAAAACGACATAGTATACTTGGTCTGAGGTGACTTGAGACACTGGTTGGAACAGTCCTGACCCCAACTGAGAATCTCCCCGGTTCTCCAGTCCAGCTGAGGGGCATGTTCTTGCAGCCACGGGAGTCCCAGGAGGACCGCGGGGGAAGAATGGGGCAGGACGTAGAAGGATATCTCTTTTTGATGTAAAGGACCCACCTGGAGGACTAGAGGTGCGGTCTGGTAGTACACATGGTCGGTAAGAATTTCGCCCGTGACCGAGGAGATAGTCAGGGGCCTGGCTAGTCGGGTCACGGGTAGCCGCCATCTTTGGACCAATGTTGCCGCAATAAAACTGCCTGCTGACCCAGAATCGAGGAAGGCAGTAGTCTGATGATTTTGTCCTGAGGGAGTCCGGATGGAAACTGGCATAGACAGACTTGGAAAGGTGGCATTCACACCTAGGGACACCTGTCCCACCGGACCTAGGTGCGAGCATTTTCCGGATGTTTGGGGACGTAGGGGACATCCCAGCCGGAAGTGATCGGAACCACCGCAATAGAGACAGAGATTCCGCTCCAGGCGCCGGATTCTTTCATCAGGCGTCAGGTGAGCCCGTTCCACCTGCATAGGAATCTCAGGAGAGGACTGGGACATCGAAAGGTCAGGATTCTGGAAAACCGGCGCCAGCTGGGGATGGCGACGGGAACGGCTTAGTAAATGTTCATGCCGAACCTCCTCCTCCCTCTCCGAAAAACGAGTATCAACTCGGGTGGCCAGTAGAATGAGTTCGTTCAGGGAGGTAGGCAGGTCTCGGGCAGCGAGCACGTCTCTCACTCGACTAGACAGACCCTTCTTGAAGGTGGCCAATAGGGCGGCCTCGTTCCAGTTCAATTCAGCTGCCAGGGTGCGGAACTGGATGGCGTAGTCACCAACAGAGGAGCTGCCTTGAGAGAGGTTGAGGAGAGCAGTCTCGGCTGAAGAAGCACGGGCAGGTTCCTCAAAGACGGAGCGAAACTCGAATAGGAAGGCCCGGAGATTGGCAGCAACAGGATCATCACGGTCCCACAGTGGCGTGGCCCAGGCCAGGGCTCTACCTTCCAATAGGCTGATGATGAAAGCCACTTTAGAGTGCTCGGTGGAAAACTGACTACTCAAGAGTCAAGAATCCTCTGCACAACTTAGAGTCCCCAGAGTACTTGCTTGGGAGAGCCAGTCGGAGTGAAGAAGAAGCGTCAGGAGGTGGTGTGCGCTGGGCAGTAGTCTGCTGCTGTAAGGCGGCAGTGAGTTGCTGGATCTGCTGCGACTGTTTCTGGATTTGTTGCGCCTGCTGAGTGACCACTTTGGCGACGCCACGGAGATCAGGCACCTCGCCGGGATCCATGGTTGGAGCCTACTGTAATGCCTGGAGTAGTGGATCCACTGGACCGACACCAGCGATGGCACTAACCTCACCAGGGGGCGGAGTCTAAGGGGCCGCTGGATTTCACCAGAGCCCGCCGCAAGGCGGGATGGACTTGCTGCGGCAGGCGACCCCCAGGTCGCTACCCCTGGCTTGGTTGCTGGTGTCGGCAGGCGAGGTGTGGCAGGAGATGGCACAGGCAATGGTCTGCAGGTGAGAGCGCACGTGACAGGCTGAACACGGGAACAGATGGAGTGACAGGGGAACAGGAACCAGGAACAGGGACTAGGGACCAGGTAACGGATAGGACTCAGGAACAGGGACTAGGACCAGGTAGCGGAATAGGACACAGGAACAACAGGGGGCTGGGCCAACGCTATGGGAAGCATGTAGAGGCTCCAACACTAAGGACAGGGCATGCTGGGATTTATAGGGGAGTGATTGGTGCCACTAACCAATTAGGAGCGCACTGCCCCTTTAAATCTGAGACAGCCGGCGCGCGCGCGCCCTAGGAGGCGGGGACGCGCGCGCCGGCCGGCACAGACCGCGACATGCACGGAGGAGAGGTGAGGCGCCCCAGGGGCCGAAGCAGCAGCAGCGCCGGGTCCCAACACAAGGACCCCGGCGGCTGCACGGGACAGGAGGCGGTCGCGGCGGCAACCCGGGACGCGGGAAGCCGCCGCGGCCGTGACAGATGTCATTAGCCCTGAAATGCTTTTTGAGGAGGAGCTCCGCTACTTTTGTCTTATCTGGACAGGGATCATTGCCCCTCCACCTAAGACGGACCACATTCCTCCTGGTGACACCGGACCCGGCTGTGGGGAGTGACCATTACTCCTTCCCCCTCCTTTGCTCTGGGAAGGCGGCTAAGCCATGCCTCGCTATCCAGAAAAACAGCTCTACCTCTCTACCCTCTACAGTGATAGACCTATTCCCCCTCAAGGTTCTTTCCTCAACTGGAGGTGACAGAAAGGAGATCTTAGGGGTAAAATTTATGCTAAATAAGAGGGATTTTTGGAAGTACTGCTTGCCTGACCCTTTTGTAAGATGTCAGAGTATTGTAAGAGTGTGCCAGGCCTGGTAGAACATGATCTCTGAACTTGTCCAGATCAGGGATCTTTGAGGCCATCAGAGCCTTCTACTCGCATCTTTTGGGGAAGAAGAATCTTGATTGGGGCAAGACGTCAGCTTTCCTGACTGATACGATTTCCCAGTCAAGCGTAAACCCCTCTCTTAACATTTTGACAGAGAAGAGGAAGCTAGGCTGGCGTTCGAGAGGCTTGCCCTCAAAGGCCCAGTTCCCGTGCACAGCGCTGTTCTATGCACCGGAACCGGCCGGTGCTCAAGCACTGGAGGTCGGCCAGGCCGCCCCCCAATGGGAGGGTATTCCCTCCCCTGTATGACACGGCTCCATTCATTCTAATGGAGCCGCGTCATACAGGGGAGGCACCGTTCGATCAGTGGGTTCAGGTTAAAGAGAATGTACCTGGTGGTACATCCTCTTTAACCACAATGGGGGAGATTTATAAAAAGGGTGTAAACAGGAGCGTAACTAGAACTAGCTGGGCCCCATAGCAAACTTTTGATTGGGCCCCCCCCCCCTCAAACAACTGACCACTAAGCTGTGAAGAGAGAACAATATGTATATATAGTATTAGGAAAAGCATTATAGCACCATGACCACTGCCATTACCACTATACTGTTACCAACCAAATCCAGTATATTAAGATGAATAATACAAACAGTACCAGTTTACATGGGACAAATATTACCCCCTCTCACTGACTAAACCCCCACATACTGAATAATGCTACCACTGCTACGGAATAAAATCCACAGTCCAATATCACCATTGGCCATAGAGTGGCATGTATAGGCTCCACACAGGCTTTACACACCATAAGTGATCACAGTGCAGTTACAGGCGTCTTCTCCAATCGGAGTCGCTCACTTTTCCCCTTCTTCTCCATCCAGCCTGGCCACCATAAGGACTTCTCTCAGTAGGATCTGCCAGACAAACAGTTTAGGTTCCTCACTCATGCCCCAATATCCTATGTATCTATTTGCTCCATCTGTTCCCTCATATAGTGGTCCCCTCTGTATTAAAATAGTAGTTAGACAACTGTGTCCCTCATTAAGTAGTTAGACCCTTCTCTGCCCCCCCCCATGCAGTACCGTATTTTTCGCTTTATAGGACGCGCCTTTTGATAAGACGCACCCCTGATTTTAGGGGGGAAAATAGAAAAAAAATATTTTGCTCATTGTCACAGTTTGGAGATAGCAGCAGTGTAATTGGTGCCAATCCCCCCATATAGTGCCCCACATAGAAGCCAATGACCCCATATAGTGCCCACATAGTAGCCAATGCCCCCATAATATAGTGCTCCCCATATAGTAGCCAATGCCCCCACATAGTAGCCAATGCCCCCACATAGTGCCCCCACATAGTAGCCAATGCCCCCATATAGTGCCCCCCACATAGTAGCCAATGACCCCATATAGTGCCCCCCATATAGTAGCCAATGCCCCCATATAGTAGCCAATACCCCCACATAGTAGCCAATGCCCCCATACAGTGCCCCCATTGTAGCCAATGCCCCCAATACAGTGCCCCTATATAGTAGCCAATGCCCCCATACAGTGCCCCCATATAGTGCCCCCCATATAGTAGCCAATGCCCCCATATAGTAGCCAATGCCCCCATACAGTGCCCCCATTGCAGCCAGTGCCCTCCATAGTAGCCAATGCCCCCAATACAGTGCCCCCATATAGTAGCCAATGCCCCCATACAGTGCCCCCATTGTAGCCAGTGCCCTCCATAGTAGCCAATGCCCCCATACAGTGCCCCCATATAGTAGCCAATGCCCCCATACAGTGCCCCCATATAGTAGCCAATGCCCCCAGACAGTGCCCCCCATAGTAGCCAATGCCCCCATATAGTAGCCAATGCCCCCAGACAGTGCCCCCATAGTAGCCAGTGCCCCCCCATAGTAGCCAATGCCCCCATACAGTAGCCAATGCCCCATATAGTGCCCCCCATAGTAGCCAATCCCCCCCTGCGACCAGAAAAACAACAAACAGGCTACTCACCTGTCCGCCGGCCCCAGCAGCTCCTCTCCCGACACTCCGGTCTCCCGTCATCCTCCGGCACAGGCAGCGGGGGACAGAGAGACTGCCGCTGCAGAACACTTCCGGGACACAGGCAGCGTCTCTGTACCCCACTGCCTGTGCCGGATGACGGGAGACCGGAGTGTCGGGAGAGGAGCTGCTGAGGCCGGCGGACAGGTGAGTAGGACAGCGATCCCCTCCGCCCGCCCAGCCTGCCCCTTCTATCGCCGCTTAGCCGATCAGGAGCCCAGGAAAGTGCTGCTCATTGCACTTTTCCGGGCTTCTGATCGGCTCAGCTGAGCGGCGATAGAAGGGGCGGGCGGAGGGGATGGCTCAGGGCCGCTCACTATGTATATGCATAGTGAGCGGCAATACAGGGGGCGGGGGCATGTTTTAACGCGGGGGCCCGGGCCCCCTGAACCCCCTGGCCCCATAGCGACGGCGTACCCTGCCCCCATGGTAGCTACGCCAGTGGGTGTAAATATACACCTGGTGTAAACTGCCCACAGCAACCAATCAAGCTATCAGCTATCATGCCTAGTAAAATACAAGAGGAGCTGTGATTGGTTGCTGTGGGCAGTTTACACCAGGGGTATATTTACACCCTTTCATAAATCTCCCCCCATGACTTTACTTGGAAGAACTTTAGTGCAATACAAAGTAACAAGGGCAAACGTCGCAGGTGCAGGTTACAGAGAAGAGAAGTGAAGGAAGTTCAGTGCAGGTATAGGAGCCATCTTGGGGGTCTTGTCCAGGTAGTAGTCTACTCTGCCAAGATGTGGTGGTAGAGAAGAGTGTAGAGAACAATACTCGTACTCACATTTAGATAACCTTCTATCTGACCGCCTTCTGCCTACAAAATATCAGAAACTGCGTTGTGAGGTAGTACGAGCCCCAGGCCTACTGGGTGTAGCAAACTTCCCGAGACCTCCCAGGAGAGCCGTGCCTTCTTCAGTAAGATACTTCAGCTTTCTGCTCTTTGTCTTACTGGGGATCAGATCCTTGCTTTGGTAACTGTCCAGAGAATACTTGAGAAGGATCCCTGGTGTGGACAAGGTGTGCCCTAGAGGACAGTTACTCCTGAGGTTTTAGCACTGCATCTTGCAGAAAGTTGCTTGTATGTAAGAATCTGTTTAAGTCTCTAGTCTCTGAGAGGGGCTCTGGCCTGGGCCCGGCTTCACTGCAGCAGGAACTCTCTCGTAGCTGTGTCTCTTCACACCATCTACCAACTGAAGACCTCCCAACAGGAACTAACCACCCTTTTTAAAGGGGAAAGTGGGACTAACTCCCATTGGTGAGAAAAGAAGAGAGAAGTGTAAAAGGAGGACAGTAGTGTGAGGCATCTGCACCTGTGATTGGATAAGACAGTAACTCAACAAAGAACACAGATTATCAGGAGATTATATGGTAAGAACCCCACTGAGGGGGAGGAGCTTGAAGATTATCAGGAGACTGTGAGGAGGCTCAATTATTGGGAGTATTAATGAGGGTGAAGAGCCAGAAGATTATCACTGGACTGCAAGGGAGGAGCCTAAGTAAGGGGGTGGAGCCTGATAATTATCAATGGACTGCAGGGGAGGAGCTTCAGTAGGGGAGTGGAGCCTGTAAATTATCAATTGACTGTAGGGGAGGAGCCTCAGTAAGGGGGTGGAACCTAAAAATTATCAGTGGACTGCAGGGGAGAAGCCTCACTAAGGGGATGGAGCCTAAAAATTATCAGTGGACTGCAGGGGAGGAGCCTCACAAGGGGGTGGAGCCTAAAATTATCCGTGCACTGCAGGGGAGGAGCCTCACTTAAGGGGTGGAGCCTAAAATTATCAGTGGACTGCAGGGGAGGAGCCTCACTAAGGGGATGGAGGCTAAAAATTATCAGTGGACTGCAGGGGAGGAGCCTCACTAAAGGGGTGGAGCCTAAAATTATCAGTGGACTGCAGGGGAGGAGCCTCACTAAAGGGGTGGAGCCTAAAATTATCAGTGGACTGCAGGGGAGGAGACTCAATTGGGAAGAACCTTGGATTATATTATATGTTTGAACTCTTAACCTAATAACAATAAGACAGCGAGTTTTGTTCCTGTCAACAAAATGACCACAGACAATGTGTGAGAATGTTTATTCCGTGTCCTTATAGGTGCAGAGAGTCACCATCTGCACTTCCAATAATTGAATAATTAAACTTCATCAACATGCAAATATTTCATCAAATTACAATGACAGATCAATACAGAGATCTCTCCAGGAGAATCGATAACATAAACCACTGCATCAGGGGGTACAGACTCGTCTGAGACAGGAAGCGGTGACCCCTAGAGGTCACTGTATAGAATGCACCTCACAATTCTAATTATGGAGGGGAAACCATGGAATTCAATGTGCGTTAACTGTTTCCGTGGTCAGTTGTGGGGCTCTAGTACTGTGGGGTCCAGCTGAGAGAAGGGGTGCTGACTGCAGGACCCCCATCTATTAAGAGATTTTGTATAGGGGATTTTAGATGTGGACAATTAATCATTTGATACAGGGGTTTTCTGGGACTTCAGGACAAACCATCAATATTGGATTGGAGGACTCCTGATTGACCGGCTGAAAAGCACCTTGTTTCAAGGCGATATCTAGTGTTAGAAAAACTGCTCTCGCCTCTAGGTTGGATGCAGGTTTGCAACTCAGTTCCATTAAAGGGAATGGAGCTTAATTACAAACCACACCTGACCTGGAGACAAGAGCGGTGCTGTCTCTGGAAGAAAGTGGCCATGTTTCTCTAATGCTGGAGAACCCCCTTAACAGGTACAATTCCATCCATTTTGTAGTGGCTCCATCTTGTATTGCAGCTTACTGCAGTTAAGTCCAATTTAAAGGGGTTATCCAGCGCTACAAAAACATGGCCACTTTTCCCCCCTACTGTTGTCTCCAGTGAGGTGCGGTATGCAATTAAGCTCCATTTACTTTAATGGAACCGAGTTTCAAAACCCCACCCAAACTCGAGACAACAGTAGGGGGAAGTGTCCATGTTTGTAACCCTGCCCACCACTGATATCACACAGTGATCATCAGGCCAAGGGCAAGGAAACAACAGCCTCTCCTGAGCAGTATAGGGGAAAGAGACCCTGTTGTTTCATCTTTCTCTAATCTATCTATGTAGATGAATGGACAGATAGATAGATAGATAGATAGATAGATAATGAATGCACCTATATGTTTTGTGCATTATATTTTTTGCTGGCGTTCCCCTTTAAACGAGACTGAGCAGTACCAGGCACAACCACTACAAAATGTATGGTGCTGTGCCTTCTCGATAAAGAAGAGGCTGCAATGTAACCAATCAGCTGATTGGGACAAGTGCTATGAGTCAGACCCCACCTGATCGAATATTGGTAGCTTCTAGTATGGGTAGTTATCAATACTAAGGTCCCAGAAAACCCCTCTCATGCTCTGTATACCAGCCAACCTGCCGCTCCTCACCTGTTGCAAAACTTCTCACTATGTCCATTCAGCTGAGTTGTAGTTGGTGGGCCAGAGGTTGGCGGTCACTGCTTTATCCACCAGGGTGGGTGTCTTTTCCTGCTGTCAGTGTTACCTCTTATTGAGTAATATATATAAAAGAAGTGACAACTGCTCTGAGGTCATTCCTGCATCACTTGTAGTGGCAGGTAGTTCCTCCACCATCAGCCCCTGCTTGTATACCCCCCCCATGGGTAAGAGTGAGGGTGCACACTTTTCATAAAGATGGAGCTGCACTTTATATAGATACAAGAATACACATAAAGTATCATATATAAGAGAAACAGGGTGAGTCGGGACCTGCAGAGATTCTCTGGAACTAATCAGCATGGGCTGGGTCAGTATGGCATCCTCTGCCCTGGGGGCTGTACACATACCCCGGACAGGTATATACACTACACAGGAAACATTTCTGCAGGTGAGAAGAGTCTCTGGAACAATCAGCAAGAAGCTGCATTTCTTTCTTTCTTCCACCGGATTACAGATCGCACAACGTTCCTGAATACAGGAGAGGGTTCCTGATATCACTACAGTCCGGGGTTCCTGATATCACTACAGTCCGGAGTTCCTGATATCACTACAGTCCGGGGTTCCTGATATCACTACAGTCCGGGTTACTGATATCACTACAGTTCGGGTTACTGATATCACTACAGTTCGGGTTCCCGATATCACTACAGTTCGGGTTCCCGATATCACTATAGTCTGAGGTTCCTGATATCATTACAGTCGGGGTTCCTGATATCACTATAGTGGGGTTCCTGTTATCACTATAGTTGGGTTCCTGATATTTCTACAGTCCGGGTTCCTCATGTTACTACAGTCCGGGTTCATAATTTCATTATAGTCTGAGGTTCCTGATATCACTACAGTCCGGGTTCCTGACATCACTAAAGTCCGGGTTCCTGATATCATTATAGTCTGAGGTTCCTCATGTTACTACAGTCCGGGTTCCTGATATCATTATAGTCTGAGGTTCCTCATGTTACTACATTCCGGGTTCCTCATGTTACTACAGTCCGGGTTCCTCATGTTACTACAGTCCGGGTTCCTCATGTTACTACAGTCTGGGTTCCTCATGTTACTACAGTCCGGGTTCCCGATATCACTATAGTCTGAGGTTCCTGATATCACTACAGTTGGGCTTCCTGATATCACTATAGTCTGAGGTTCCTGATATCATTACAGTCGGGGTTCCTGATATCACTATAGTGGGGTTCCTGTTATCACTATAGTTGGGTTCCTGATAGCACTACAGTCCGAGTTCCTGATATTTCTACAGTCCGGGTTCCGGACATCACTAAAGTTCGGGTTCATAATTTCATTATAGTCTGAGGTTCCTGATATCACTACAGTCCGGGTTCCTGACATCACTAAAGTCCGGGTTCCTGATATCATTATAGTCTGAGGTTCCTCATGTTACTACAGTCCGGGTTCCTCATGTTACTACAGTCCGGGTTCCTGATATCACTATAGTCTGAGGTTCCTCTTATCACTACATTCCGGGTTCCTAACATCACTACAGTCCGGGTTTCCTGTTATCACTATAGTCTTGATTCCTGGTATCACCATAGTCCGGGTTCCTGATGTCACTATAATGGGATTCCTGATATCACTATAGTCCTGCCTGTACAATATGGAGGTTTAAGCATGGAGGTGGAGATGGCAGGGAATACAGGCTATGTGCTGCCTTTTCCATCTCGCTCTCTGTATCCCTCTGGAGCAGTGAGACAAAGATCACAGCCAGAGCGGAGTGAAGAACTTAGCTGAGTGTTTCTCCCAGCTCCATCTAACATTCAATAGGGGTCAGAGCTAACTTTTGACCTTCCTCTAGGACAGGGATGGGGGGCCTTCAGCCCTCCAACTATTCCAAAACTACAATTCCAATCATACCTGGACAACCAAAGCTTTTTATTTAGCTGTCCAGGCATGATGGGAATTGTAGTAGAGGGCCACAGGGTCCCCATCTCTGCTCTAGGACATGTCAAAAGTTTTATAAAATGACAGTTTCACTTTAAATCTGTCCATGAATAGGACCGATAGGATTGCTGATCAGGACCTGTGTTCTCATCATTGGAAGGGGACCTAGCAGTCAGACCCCCACAGGTTAGACACTCACCCTTCAGTGGATGGAGAACAGTCTTTAGTCCTAGGAAACCCAGAAGTAAATCAGCTCATAAAGCTGGAGATCTATGATCTATCTATGACCTGATGGTAAAAGTTGGAGATTCCCTTTAAGATACTGATCAGTCCTGGACATCATTCAGTATTTTCCATTACACGACTCAGAGGTATATATGTTTGTATCTCGTAGCATATGTGCATTATAAAGCGTATAACATATAGTGTTACATATTATATTACTAAGCCCGTATATTTTGAGGACGAGCGCCACTGGGATGGTCCCTGAATAAAGTTTCTGAGGCAAAGAGTCCCAGGTCATGGTAACCCTTTCCCTTCCATCTTATAGGTAATAGAAAGCTACACTGGGCCCCCTGCTCCACTAAACCCACAATACTACACATTAGTGACCCTGCTCCAAGAGAAGCCAACCCCTCAGACAACCCCCGAGAAAAGACAACCCCCTGGTAACAACGCTCGAGAGAAGACAACCCCTCGGGGAGAAGGCGTCGCAAAGACAAAACCTCAGACAACCCCTAAGAGAAGCCAACCCCTCAAATGACCACTGAGAGAAGACGGCCCCTCAAATGACCACCGAGAGAAGACGGCCCCTCAAATGACCACCGAGAGAAGACGGCCCCTCAGACGACCACTGAGAGAAGACAACCCCTCCGACAAACCCCAAGAGAAGACGACCCCTCAGATGATCCCTGAGAAAAGACAACGCCCTGGTGACAACGCTAGAGAGAAGACAACCCCTCGGACGATCACCGAGAAAAGATGACGCCTCAGACAACCCCTAAGAAAAGCCAACCCCTCAAATGACCACCGAGAGAAGATGACCCTTCAAATGACCACTGAGAGAAGACGACCCCTCAGACAACCCCCAAGAGAAGACAACCCCTACGATGACCCCCAAGAGAAGACGACTCCTCAGACAACCCGAGAGAAGACAACCCCTCAGACGACCCGAGAAGATGTTCCTTCAGATGACCCCCAAGAGAAGACGACACCCAAAAGAAACGACCCCTCAGGTGACCCCCAAGAAAAGAAGACCCCAGAGAGAAGACGACCCCTCAGATTACTAGTAACATGGATCTCAGTGCGGGATCAGTGTAGCTTCCCGCCGGCGTGGCTGCCGCAGACCAGAAAACATTACATACAGGCTGTTTCAGTACGGCTGCCAATAGGTGAGATGACAATCTTTATTGCAGCCTATGGAGGAGATGTCTCACCGATCCCTGGACATATGTGGGGGGACCCGGACTGGGCACTACAGGCGGCACATACATCAGCTTATGGTTCCTTTATCTTCTATCCCTTCGGGGACTGCTGCATTAGACACTTCGGTCACTTACATCCGAGGATTCTCCTATATCATGAAGCAAATCAGAACTTTTGCGTCTCTGGTGATAATTTAGAGGATAAGAGGCGGCAGCTGCTGTAATAAATCAGTAACCGGAGGGGCCACACCTCACAGATCCCATTGATCCATCCTCAATGTAGCAATGTGTTTCTGCGATTCCCCCAATGTGACTACAGCAGCAGACCCCCGTACTGGGAGACCCCCAATGAGACAAGACAATATATCAGAATTAGTATTATCTAGGACCTACGCTTTGGTAGGCAGACATTTATGAGGTTACAATTATCTGGGTGTGCCTTTTTTCGCAGTACTGAATTTTCTCAAATGTTTCTATATTTAAGTATATTTATTAAAAGTTAAATTTTAATACGTGGTTCTGTGATATAGATACCCTGCAGGAAAGCCCCCCCCCCACTTGCTGACTGTACAGCTGGATGTCATGTCTTGGCGGTTGCCGCTCACTGTACAGTCTTGAATTGTAAGTCAGGAAATAAAAACTAAGACCCTGTATGGCAGAAGCTAAGAATACACCGACCTCTGCCAAAGAAAGCGACGCATACAAAATCATGCGTTGAGTATGAGAGACAGGTGACAGGTCATGGTGGCCCTGCACAACCTCCACCAGGTTGTAGACATAGCTTGGACACCCTACATGGCCTCCACCAGGTTGTGGACATGGCTCGGACCACCTGCATGGCCTCCAACTGGTTTTGGACATAGCTTGGACACCCTGCATGGCCTAGACCAGGTTGTGGACATGGCTCGGACACCCTGCACGGCCTCCACCAGGTCGTGGACATGACTTGGACCGCCTGCATGGCCTCTAACTGGTTTTAGACATAGCTCAGATGCCATGCACAGCCTCCACCTGGTTGTGGACATGTCTCGGACACCCTTGGGCCTAGCGATAATCACCCTTATTTAACAGTCCTTGGATTTCCAGCTTCATTGGCAGGAAACCTCATGCGCCGGTCTCCCAGGTCCCACAGCTTATGGTGCTGGTTTGGATGGGAAATGTTGAGGTTTGTTTCTTTTAGGTCAAATTTTGGAGGTTTGGGGAAAGCTTTGGCACCTTGTCTATGGCGCCGTGTAGAGCTTAATCATTAACCAGCCCACTTTCAAAACTGTCAGTGACCCCAAGTGTATAAATACAGAGATTGCGAGAGTAGCTGGCAGCGTGCGCGGGGACGTTATTTCTGGGTGCGCTGCTGCTTGCGGTCCTCCTCGGTGCTTGGATAATACAGGTGGCACTCAGGGTCGCCTCGGATCATGGGGGCTCCAGCAATCATCTTTCCGGTATTGGGGTTGACGCACCAGCATTCTCCTCGCTGACCGTTTAGCGACATCTTACACTGCAGGACATGGGAGAAAGTACAAAGACGCTTACTGTGTGACTACTAAGTATGTGCAGGTGACTGAGACTTCAAGGGATATTCTGCTTTCTTTATACAGGCTTGTAAATATATAGTTATGCAAGATGATTCCACTGCAGCCTTGAAGTATCTTCTATTTCCTTTCTCTGCCCAGTACAGTTGTTTTTATGCTGCCAGGACTTGCTCCAAGTGGCACTGCCCTATAGGTATACGCACCCAATGATTCATCTCTGCTTCTCTTACATTCACCGCCATGTCCTGCTATTACTAGGTGCTGCTGTACTACAATTTCTTCACAGCTAAAACAACTCTGCAGTCAATATTCTGTATAGCTACTCACCGCTGCCCAGCGTGTGAAACAGGATCCCTACACTTCCAGTGATTCTTCCCTGTATTACAGCTGCCAGCATGCCCCTTTATTACAAGGTGTAAGGTAGTGCTGTCGTTACTCCATGTCTTCACAGACAACACAACCCTGCTACTGATATTACTCTTCTAGTCACTGCAGCCCAGAATGTTAAACAAGATCCCTGAGTCAGAGAGGGAGAAGGAGGGATAGTGAGGATAACCACCAGTATCAGATCTGCCAGCTCCCCCCAGTATAGAAGGCCATATGTGCTCTGACTACTCCATAACTTCCCAGACAACCCAGCTCTGCTTCTCTCTGACGCACTGCTGCCCAGCATGGGAAACACAAGCCAGAGTTCCTCAGAGTTCTCACTAACGCACAAGGACTCTAATCTACTGTTTTACTTCCTTACTATCCCCGCCGTCACCTCCTTTAGTCACTATTATAGCGTGCACTCACCCCATTAGTCACCATTATAGCGTGCACTCACCCCCTTTAGTCACCATTATAGCGTGCACTGACCCCATTAGTCACCATTATAGCGTGCACTCACCCCCATTAGTCACCATTATAGCGTGCACTCACCCCATTAGTCACTATTATAGCGTGCACTCACCCCATTAGTCACCATTATAGCGTGCACTCACCCCATTAGTCACCATTATAGCGTGCACTCACCCCATTAGTCACCATTATAGCGTGCACTCACCCCCATGAGTCACCATTATAGCGTGCACTGACCCCATTAGTCACCATTATGGCGTGCACTGACCCCATTAGTCACCATTATAGCGTGCACTCACCACATTAGTCACCATTATAACGTGCACTCACCCCCTTTAGTCACCATTATAGCATGCACTCACCACATTAGTAACCATTATAGTGTGCACTCACCACATTAGTCACCATTATGGCATCCACTCACCCCATTAGTCACCATTATAGCGTGCACTGACCCCATTAGTCACCATTATAGCGTGCACTGACCCCTTTAGTCACCATTATAGCAGCACTCACCCCATTAGTCACCATTATAGCAGCACTCACCCCCTTTAGTCACCATTATAGCGTGCACTCACCCCATTAGTCACCATTATAGCGTGCACTCACCCCCTTTAGTCACCATTATAGTGTGCACTGACCCCATTAGTCACCATTATAGCGTGCACTCACCCCCATTAGTCACCATTATAGCGTGCACTCACCCCATTAGTCACCATTATAACGTGCACTCACCCCATTAGTCACCATTATAACGTGCACTCACCCCCTTTAGTCACCATTATAGCATGCACTCACCACATTAGTAACCATTATAGTGTGCACTCACCACATTAGTCACCATTATGGCATCCACTCACCCCATTAGTCACCATTATAGCGTGCACTGAACCCATTAGTCACCATTATAGCGTGCACTCACCCCATTAGTCACCATTATAACGTGCACTCACCCCCATTAGTCACCATTATAGCGTAAACTCACCCCATTAGTCACCATTATAGCGCGCACTCACCCCCTTTAGTCACCATTATAGCAGCACTCACCCCATTAGTCACCATTATAGCGTGCACTGACCCCATTAGTCACCATTATAGCGTGCACTCACCCCCTTTAGTCACCATTATAGCATGCACTCACCACATAAGTCACCATTATAGCGTGCACTCACCACATTAGTCACCATTATAGCATGCACTGACCCCATTAGTCACCATTATAGCGTGCACTCACCACATTAGTCACCATTATAGCATGCACTGACCCCATTAGTCACCATTATAGCGTGCACTCACCCCATTAGTCACCATTATAACGTGCACTCACCCCCTTTAGTCACCTTTATAGCGTGCACTCACCCTCTTTAGTCACCATTATAGCGTGCACTCACCCTCTTTAGTCACCATTATAGCATGCACTCCCCCCATTAGTCACCATTATAGCGTGCACTCACCCTCTTTAGTCACCATTATAGCGTGCACTCACCCCATTAGTCACCATTATAGTGTGCACTCACCCCATTAGTCACCATTATAGTGTGCACTCACCCCATTAGTCACCATTATAGCGTGCACTCACCCTCTTTAGTCACCATTATAGCGTGCACTCACCCCATTAGTCACCATTATAGTGTGCACTCACCCCATTAGTCACCATTATAGTGTGCACTCACCCCATTAGTCACCATTATAGCGTGCACTGACCCCATTAGTCACCATTATAGCGTGCACTCACCCCCTTTAGTTGCCATTATAGCAGCACTCACCCTTTTTAGTCACCATTATAGCGTGCACTCACCCCCTTTAGTCACCATTATAGCAGCACTCACCCTCTTTAGTCACCATTATAGTGTGCACTCACCCCATTAGTCACCATTATAGCGTGCACTGACCCCTTTAGTCACCATTATAGCAGCACTCACCCCATTAGTCACCATTATAGCGTGCACTCACCCCATTAGTCACCATTATAGCGCGCACTCACCCCCTTTAGTCACCATTATAGCAGCACTCACCCCATTAGTCACCATTATAGCGTGCACTCACCCCCTTTAGTCACCATTATAGCAGCACTCACCCTCTTTAGTCACCATTATAGCAGCACTCACCCTCTTTAGTCACCATTATAGCAGCACTCACCCCATTAGTCACCATTATAGCAGCACTCACCCTCTTTAGTCACCATTATAGTGTGCACTCACCCCATTAGTCACCATTATAGCGTGCACTGACCCCTTTAGTCACCATTATAGCAGCACTCACCCCATTAGTCACCATTATAGCGAGCACTCACCCCATTAGTCACCATTATAGCGTGCACTCACCCCATTAGTCACCATTATAGCGCGCATTTACCCCCTTTAGTCACCATTATAGCGTGCACTCACCCCATTAGTCACCATTATAGCGTGCACTCACCCTCTTTAGTCACCATTATAGTGAGCACTCACCCCATTAGTCACCATTATAGCGGCACTCACCCCTTTTAGTCACCATTATAGCGGCACTCACCTGTTTAAGGTTGAATAATCCGTTCTTGTCGCAGTTGGGGATGTGCAGGGCGTAGAGATGTTCTAGCGGCCCTCTCTCATCAGGAAGATTCATGGATGAAATCCTCTCTAAGACCTGATCCAGCTGCTGCTGACAGAGACTCTGAAAAGTGGGGAAGAGGCTGTAAGATCTGCAGAGCATTGCATCAGTCACTGGTTTCAGATGCCCTTATCAATCCTGCAGGGATCACTACCTCAGGCTGTGTTTACATGTATGTTTTGGTTTTTGATACAAAATTACAGTCAAATTGATTATGTGATCTCTGCAATGTTGTCTACATTGACTATGTGGGCTTTATCATGTGATCAGTATTACCAGGCTTTATCATGTGATCAGTATTACCAGGCTTCATCATGTGATCAGTATTACCAGGCTTCATCATGTGATCAGTATTACCAGGCTTTATTATGTGATCAGTATTACCAGGCTTTATTATGTGATCAGTATTACCAGGCTTCATCATGTGATCAGCATTACCAGGCTTAATCATGTGATCAGTATTACCAGGCTTCATCATGTGATCAGCATTACCAGGCTTAATCATGTGATCAGTATTACCAGGCTTCATCATGTGATTAGTATTACCAGGCTTCATCATGTGATCAGTATTACCAGGCTTTATCATGTGATCAGTATTACCAGGCTTCATCATGTGATCAGTATTACCAGGCTTCATCATGTGATCAGTATTACCAGGCTTCATCATGTGATCAGTATTACCAGGCTTCATCATGTGATCAGTATTACCAGGTTTCATCATGTGATCAGCATTACCAGGCTTCATCATGTGATCAGCATTACCAGGCTTCATCATGTGATCAGTATTACCAGGCTTCATCATGTGATCAGTATTACCGGGCTTCATCATGTGATCAGTATTACCGGGCTTCATCATGTGATCAGTATTACTGGGCTTCATCATACCACTCCTGGCCACTGTGACAAGTGCCCAGTTGGTACCACAACACCCAGGGTCACTGCATCACATGATGATGATGCAGATGACATGATAAAGCCTGATAATACTGATCACATGATGAAGCCTGGTAATGCTGATCACATGATGAAGCCTGGTAATATTAATCATATGATGAAGCCTGGTAATACTGATCACATGATGACACCCGGTAATACTGATCACATGATGAAGCCTGGTAATGCTGATCACATGATGACACCTGGCAATACTGATCACATGATGAAGCCTGGTAATACTGATCACATGATGACGCCCAGTAATACTGATCACATGATGAAGCCCGGTAATACTGATCACATGATGAAGCCTGGTAATACTGTACTCCGTACTCTGGTAGCCCCTGGGGTTTGGTTCTCACCCTCTGTGCCGATTGTCTTGGGATTTTCTTCTCATCATGAAGTTTGTTGTTTTTGGATCGGTGATGTTCGCTGGCTCTCCCGCGGTTTACAGCATCTTCCTTTACCGGAGGTCTCACCGGTCTTCTGGGGAAATTATCAGTCACCATCGGCCCTGCATCCAAGTTGTTATCCACGAGCGTGCCGTCAGAGCGTTCCTCTGGAGCATCTGACAACAGAAGACAGGAGACCCATCAGTGGCGTGTAGCCATGTGTCACTATTACACGTAGCCATGTGTCACTATTACACAGAGCCATGTGTCACTATTACACGTAGCCATGTATCACTATTACACATCCCCATGTATCACTATTACACGTAGCCATGTGTCACTATTACACAGAGCCATGTATCACTATTACACGTAGCCATGTGTCACTATTACACAGAGCCATGTGTCACTATTACACGGAGCCATGTATCACTATTACACGTAGCCATGTATCACTATTACACAGCCATGTGTCACTATTACACGTAGCCATATATCACTATTACACGTAGCCATGTGTCCCTATTACACATAGCCATGTATCACTATTACACATAGCCATGTGTCACTATTACACGTAGCCATGTATCACTATTACACGTAGCCATGTATCACTATTACACATAGCCATGTATCACTATTACACATAGCCATGTATCACTATTACACATAGCCATGTGTCACTATTACACGTAGCCATGTATCACTATTACACGTAGCCATGTATCACTATTACACGTAGCCGTGTATCACTATTACACGTAGCCGTGTATCACTATTACACAGAGCCCTGTATCACTATTACACGTAGCCATGTATCACTATTACACGTAGCCGTGTATCACTATTACACGTAGCCGTGTATCACTATTACACGGAGCCATGTATCTATATTACACGTAGCCATGTATCACTATTACACGTAGCCATGTATCACTATTACACGTAGCCATGTGTCACTATTACACGGAGCCATGTATCACTATTACACGTAGCCATGTATCACTATTACACTATGTATCACTATTACACGTAGCCATGTATCACTATTACACGTAGCCATGTGTCACTATTACACGTAGCCATGTATCACTATTACACGTAGCCATGTATCACTATTACACGTAGCCATGTATCACTATTACACGTAGCCATGTGTCACTATTACACGTAGCCATGTATCACTATTACACGTAGCCATGTGTCACTATTACACGTAGCCATGTATCACTATTACACATCCCCATGTGTCACTATTACACGTAGTCATGTATCACTATTACACATCCCCATGTGTCACTATTACACGTAGCCATGTGTCACTATTACACATCCCCATGTATCACTATTACACGTAGCCATGTGTCACTATTACACGTAGCCATGTGTCACTATTACACGTAGCCATGTATCACTATTACACGTAGCCATGTATCACTATTACACAGAGCCATGTGTCACTATTACACGTAGCCGTGTATCACTATTACACGTAGCCATGTGTCACTATTACACAGAGCCATGTGTCACTATTACACGTAGCCATGTATCACTATTACACGTAGCCATGTATCACTATTACACAGAGCCATGTATCACTATTACACGGAGCCATGTGTCACTATTACACGTAGCCATGTGTCACTATTACACGTAGCCATGCATCACTATTACACGTAGCCATGTGTCACTATTACACATCCCCATGTATCACTATTACACGTAGCCATGTGTCACTATTACACATAGCCATGTATCACTATTACACGTAGCCATGTATCACTATTACACGTAGCCATGTATCACTATTACACGTAGCCATGTATCACTATTACACGTAGCCATGTGTCACTATTACACGTAGCCGTGTATCACTATTACACGTAGCCGTGTGTCACTATTACACGTAGCCATGTGTCACTATTACACGTAGCCATGTGTCACTATTACACGTAGCCATGTGTCACTATTACACGTAGTCATGTATCACTATTACACAGAGCCATGTATCACTATTACACGTAGCCATGCGTCACTATTACACGTAGCCATGTGTCACTATTACACGTAGCCATGTGTCACTATTACACGTAGCCATGTATCACTATTACACGTAGCCATGTATCACTATTACACGTAGCCATGTATCACTATTACACGGAGCCATGTATCACTATTACACATCCCCATGTATCACTATTACACGTAGCCATGTGTCACTATTACACATCCCCATGTATCACTATTACACGTAGCCATGTGTCACTATTACACGTAGCCATGTGTCACTATTACACGTAGCCATGTATCACTATTACACGTAGCCATGTATCACTATTACACAGAGCCATGTGTCACTATTACACGTAGCCATGTATCACTATTACACGTAGCCATGTATCACTATTACACGTAGCCATGTATCACTATTACACGTAGCCGTGTGTCACTATTACACGTAGCCATGTGTCACTATTACACGTAGCCATGTGTCACTATTACACGTAGCCATGTGTCACTATTACACGTAGCCATGTGTCACTATTACACGTAGTCATGTATCACTATTACACAGAGCCATGCATCACTATTACACGTAGCCATGCGTCACTATTACACATAGCCATGTGTCACTATTACACGTAGCCATGTGTCACTATTACACGTAGCCATGTATCACTATTACACGTAGCCATGTATCACTATTACACGTAGCCATGTATCACTATTACACGGAGCCATGTATCACTATTACACGTAGCCATGTATCACTATTACACGTAGCCATGTATCACTATTACACTATGTATCACTATTACACGTAGCCATGTGTCACTATTACACAGAGCCATGTGTCACTATTACACGTAGCCATGTATCACTATTACACAGAGCCATGTGTCACTATTACACAGAGCCATGTGTCACTATTACACGTAGTATCACTATTACACGTAGCCATGTATCACTATTACACATCCCCATGTATCACTATTACACGTAGCCATGTATCACTATTACACGTAGCCATGTATCACTATTACACGTAGCCGTGTACCAGTATTACACGTAGCCATGCGTCACTATTACACGTAGCCATGTGTCACTATTACACGTAGCCATGTGTCACTATTACACGTAGCCATGTGTCACTATTACACGTAGCCATGTCTCACTATTACACGTAGCCATGTGTCACTATTACACGTAGCCATGTGTCACTATTACACGTAGCCATGTATCACTATTACACGTAGCCATGTATCACTATTACACGTAGCCATGTATCACTATTACACGTAGCCATGTATCACTATTACACATCCCCATGTGTCACTATTACACATCCCCATGTGTCACTATTACACGTAGCCATGTGTCACTATTACACGGAGCCATGTGTCACTATTACACGTAGCCATGTGTCACTATTACACATCCCCATGTGTCACTATTACACGTAGCCATGTATCACTATTACACGTAGCCATGTATCACTATTACACGTAGCCGTGTATCACTATTACACGTAGCCGTGTATCACTATTACACGTAGCCATATGTCACTATTACACGTAGCCATGTGTCACTATTACACGTAGCCATGTATCACTATTACACGTAGCCATGTGTCACTATTACACGTAGCCATGTATCACTATTACACGTAGCCATGTATCACTATTACACGTAGCCATGTATCACTATTACACGTAGCCATGTATCACTATTACACGTAGCCATATGTCACTATTACACGTAGCCATGTGTCACTATTACACGTAGCCATGTATCACTATTACACGTACCCATGTATCACTATTACACGTAGCCATGTATCACTATTACACGTAGCCGTGTGTCACTATTACACGTAGCCGTGTGTCACTATTACACGTAGCCGTGTATCACTATTACACGTAGCCATGTGTCACTATTACACGTAGCCATGTATCACTATTACACGTAGCCATGTGTCACTATTACACGTAGCCATGTGTCACTATTACACGTAGCCATGTATCACTATTACAAGTAGCCGTGTGTCACTATTACACGTAGCCGTGTGTCACTATTACACGGAGCCGTGTATCACTATTATACATAGCCATGTATCACTATTACAAGTAGCCGTGTGTCACTATTACAAGTAGCCGTGTGTCACTATTACACGTAGCCGTGTGTCACTATTACACGGAGCCGTGTATCACTATTATACGTAGCCGTGTATCACTATTACACGTAGCCCTGTATCACTATTACAAGTAGCCGTGTGTCACTATTACACGTAGCCGTGTGTCACTATTACACGGAGCCGTGTATCACTATTATACGTAGCCATGTGTCACTATTACACGTAGCCATGTGTCACTATTACACGTAGCCATGTGTCACTATTACACGTAGCCATGTATCACTATTACACGTAGCCATGTATCACTATTACACGTAGCCGTGTATCACTATTACACGTAGCCGTGTGTCACTATTACACGTAGCCGTGTGTCACTATTACACGTAGCCGTGTGTCACTATTACACGTAGCCATGTATCACTATTACACGTAGCCATGTGTCACTATTACACGTAGCCATGTGTCACTATTACACGTAGCCATGTGTCACTATTACACGTAGCCATGTGTCACTATTACACGTAGTCATGTGTCACTATTACACGTAGCCATGTGTCACTATTACACGTAGCCATGTATCACTATTACACGTAGCCATATGTCACTATTACAAGTAGCCATGTATCACTATTACACGTAGCCATGTGCCACTATTACACGTAGCCATGTATCACTATTACACGTAGCCGTGTATCACTATTACACGTAGCCGTGTATCACTATTACACGTAGCCGTGTATCACTATTACACGTAGCCGTGTATCCCTATTACACGTAGCCGTGTATCACTATTACACGTAGCCGTGTATCACTATTACACGTAGCCGTGTGTCACTATTACACGTAGCCATGTATCACTATTACACGTAGCCATGTGTCACTATTACACGTAGCCATGTATCACTATTACACGTAGCCATGTGTCACTATTACACGTAGCCATGTATCACTATTACACGTAGCCATGTGTCACTATTACACGTAGCCATGTATCACTATTACACGTAGCCATGTATCACTATTACACGTAGCCATGTGTCACTATTACACGTAGCCATGTATCACTATTACACAGAGCCATGTGTCACTATTACACAGAGCCATGTGTCACTATTACACGTAGTATCACTATTACACGTAGCCATGTATCACTATTACACATAGCCATGTATCACTATTACACGGAGCCATGTGTCACTATTACACGTAGCCATGTATCACTATTACACGTAGCCATGTGTCACTATTACACGTAGCCATGTGTCATGTGTTCTAGAGCCCAATGTCACTACCTCCTCTATTCAAGAGCCCAATGTCACTACCTCCTCTATTCAAGAGCCCAATGTCAGTACCTTCTCTATTCTAGAAAACAATGTCAGTACCTTCTCTATTCTAGAGCACAATGTCATTACCTCCTCCATTCTAAAACTCAATGCTGTTACAATGTAGACTCTTCTTCTATTCTAGAGGACAATGTAGATACTTCTATTCTAGAGCCAAGTGTTGCAACCTCCTCAATTCTAGAGCAGTGTAGGAACTTATGCTATTCTAGAGCACAATGGGAGACATATATTAAGACCAGCATACTCGTATGCCCTTTTGGAACCTCCAAAATGTGACCCGATGTTGCTACTTTATCTATTCTACAGCAGTGTAGCTACCTCCTCCATTCTGGAGCACAGTGTTGCTGCTACCTCATATATTCTAAAGCACAATGTTGTGGCTTCTTCTATTCTAAAGCACAGTGTTACTGTTTCCTCTATTCTAGAACACAATGTTGCTGATCCCTCTTCTATTCTAGAACACAATGTTGCTGCTCCCCTCTTCTATTCTAGAACACAATGTTACTGCTCCCTCTTCTATTCTAGAACACAATATTGTTGCTTCTATTCTAGAGCACAATGTTGTGGATTATTATTATTATCAATTTTTAATTTTTTTGTATTCCAGAGCACAATATTGTGGATTCTTCTATTCTAGAGCACAATGTTGTGGATTATTAATTTTTTTTTTTTTTTTTTTTAAATTCTAGAGCACAATATTGTGGATTCTTCTATTCTAGAGCACAATGTTGCGGCTTCTTCTATTCTAGAGCACAATGTTGTGGAATCTTCTATTCTAGAGCACAATGTTGTGGCTTCTATTCTAGAGCACAATGTTGTGGATTCTTCTATTCTAGAGCACAATGTTGTGGGGTTTTGTTTTTTTTTTGTTTTTTTTTTTTCCCCTTTCCCTATTCTAGAGCACAATGTTGTGGATTCTTCTATTCTAGAGCACAATGTTGCGGCTTCTTCTATTCTAGAGCACCGGCTCTGTGAGATATTTAGCCCCGTATGAAAAGATCTCTGACATACAGGGATCATGTATCTGGTGGTCACTGTTGTCCCAGTCACATCAGGTTAAATAAACTCTTTCCCAATGTCCCAGCTGCTCCGATTCCCCCAGACGCAGCGTCTCATTGTCAGCCCCTCACCCAGATAAACCAGGCTGCAATAGTCAGGAATGTGGTCGGGGGTCCCATAGGATACACAGTGGCTGATGGGAGGGGGGCAGCTCCTAGAGTCTCTAGATGCTGCCCCTTTCCTATAGGTTCCCCTTACCTGCATGCTGGATGTAGGGTGCTCAGGAACCGGGCAACCTAGCTGGATATCACATAATAGCCCCCATCTATAGGGTTAGTGCCCCTTCCTGGGTCACATGGGCAGTTCCTCAGGGGCTCGTAAACATTATGCTGAGAGAAGCGGCACAGGAAATGGTGCCTGTCGTCTCAAGAGTTCACAAAATCAGCAGACTCCTGAAATACTCTGTACTGCTGACAGAACCCATGTAACATTTAGCCTCAGACTGCTCCCCTCCTGAAATACTCTGTACTGCTGACAGACCCCATGTAACATTTAGCCTCTGACCCCCACAGGACAGACTGCTCCCCTCCTGAAATACTCTGTACTGCTGACAGATCCCATGTAACATTTAGCCTCTAACCCCCCACAGGACAGACTGCTCCCCTCCTGAAATACTCTGTACTGCTGACAGACCCCATGTAACATTTAGCCTCTGACCCCCCACAGGACAGACTGCTCCCCTCCTGAAATACTCTGTACTGCTGACAGACCCCATGTAACATTTAGCCTCTGACCCCCCACAGGACAGACTGCTCCCCTCCTGAAATACTCTGTACTGCTGACAGACCCCATGTAACATTTAGCCTCTGACCCCCCCACAGGACAGACTGCTCCCCTCCTGAAATACTCTGTACTGCTGACAGAACCCATGTAACATTTAGCCTCAGACTGCTCCCCTCCTGAAATACTCTGTACTGCTGACAGACCCCATGTAACATTTAGCCTCTGACGCCCCCACAGGACAGACTGCTCCCCTCCTGAAATACTCTGTACTGCTGACAGATCCCATGTAACATTTAGCCTCTGACCCCCCACAGGACAGACTGCTCCCCTCCTGAAATACTCTGTACTGCTGACAGACCCCATGTAACATTTAGCCTCTGACCCCCCCCCCCCCACAGGACAGACTGCTCCCCTCCTGAAATACTCTGTACTGCTGACAGATGCTGCTGCTTCTACCATGTAACATTTCGCAGGACAGACTGCTCCCCTCCTGAAATACTTTGTGCTGTTCTCTCCGCCATTTAATGTTCCTAGGATCAGCATCCCTCACTGCTGAAGATGCTCTGCACTGCTGTTAGCTTCTCCTCTCACATCCCTTCGGGCACCTTGTGTAGGAGAGGAGCCTGCAGGGACCTGCACACAATCTCGTGAGGATCGGCTAGTCATCACTCTGTGCGCCACAATCCCGGGATTATCCGCTGTTTACACAGTGATTAGGGAATATGGCAGCGCTCCATCACCATCAGCACATTGAGAACATTCCTGACACACTAACCCCCCCCATACACATACATACACACACACACACACTAGACAAGACAGCAGACATGTGACTTCTTGTTTACAATTGCATTGTTTGGATCCAGGTATTAAAACTATGTGCCCCCCCCCCCCCCCCCCCCCGTAACTTGAGGATACAGAAAAAGAAACAAAGAATATAGTGTGCGCCACATAGAAATGACATCCTAAAATACTCTGTGCTGCTGCTCCTCCCTGTGGATCAGAACATTCCTCTCTGGAATAGTCCGCTCTACTGACAGCATCAGCAAACATAAACAATCGCTGTTGTGTCACCAAACTGTATACTAGAAGGCAATATAACAAATCTTATCAGACAAAAATGCCTCTTTCCTTACACCCTGCTAAAAACTGCATAAATAAGTACTATAACACAATATAACAAATCTTATGAGACAAAAATGCCTCTTTTCTCACACCCTGATTAAAAAAAACTGCATAAATCAGTACAATAACACAATATAACAAATCTTATCCGACAAAAATGTCTCTTTCCTCACACCCTGCTAAACTTTCATTCATTTGGGAAAAAACTATACAAGCAGCTCACTGAGGGATCAAGTTATACATCACCCATACAGTCTAAGCTGGGTTCACACTATGTATATTTGAGGCTGTATTTGTGAGGCTGTATAGCAACCAAAACCAGGAGTGGATTGAAAACACAGAAAGGCTCTGTTCACATAATGTTGTAATTGAGTGGATGGCCGCCATTTATTGTCAAATATTTGCTGTTATTTTAAAACAACGGCTGTGGTATTGAAATAATGGCCGTTATTTACTGTTATATGGCGGCCATCCACTCAATTTCAACATTGTGTGAACAGATCCTTTCTGTGTTTTCAATCCACTCCTGGTTTTGGTTGCTATGAGGACCTGACATGAGGACCAAATACTGCCTCAAATATACATAGTGTGAACCCAGCCGGGCCCGGAGGGGTGAAATGGGGCACAAAGAGACTGCAGTGAGGCTACTAGCTGTAAGGCTCTGTGTGCACACAGGAAAATTGTGAGAAAATATTTAGGGCAAAAGATAGATATAGGGCTGAATAGAAATAGAGGAGAGGAGATCCTGCCCCCTATGTATGCAGTATGTCTATACCTCTGTATAGGGGAGCAGAATCTCCTCTCCTGTGTGTGCAGTGTATAGAGATATAGGGAAGCAGGATCCTCTCTCCTGTGTGTGCAGTGTATAGAGATATAGGGGGGCACAACCTCCACTCCTCTGTGTGTAGTGTATAGAGATATAGGGGAGCAGAATCTCCTCTCCTGTGTGTGCAGTGTATAGAGATATAGGGAAGCAGGATCCTCTCTCCTGTGTGTGCAGTGTATAGAGATATAGGGGGGCACAACCTCCACTCCTCTGTGTGTAGTGTATAGAGATATAGGGGAGCAGAATCTCCTCTCCTGTGTGTGCAGTGTATAGAGATATAGGGAAGCAGGATCCTCTCTCCTGTGTGTGCAGTGTATAGAGATATAGGGGGGCACAACCTCCACTCCTCTGTGTGTAGTGTATAGAGATATAGGGGAGCAGAATCTCCTCTCCTGTGTGTGCAGTGTATAGAGATATAGGGAAGCAGGATCCTCTCTCCTGTGTGTGCAGTGTATAGAGATATAGGGGGGCACAACCTCCACTCCTCTGTGTGTAGTGTATAGAGATATAGGGGAGCAGGATCTCCTCTCCTGTGTGTGCAGTGTATAGAGATATAGGGGAGCATGATCTCCTCTCCTGTGTATACAGTGTATAGAGATATAAGGGAGCAGGATCTCTTCTCCTGTGTGTGCAGTGTATAGATCTACTTCCACTATGCAGTGCTAGACACTACAAGGAGGATATCATTCCAGCCCACACTGAGAAACACTCTACAAAATGCAGGGCAGTATCCTAAGCTACAAGAGGAACTGACTTGGATAGGACAAAGCAACCAAAGATTCTACGTATTCTACCTCGCAGCTCAGGTGAAACTGAGAAGGCTCGGACACTTAGCTTCACCCAGGTAACCACAACTGGGGCTTGTGTCACCCTAGTAGGACAGGTAACAAGACACTGTAGGGCAGAAGGTGGTCAGACATCAGTCTAAACACAGGCACAAGTAACTTCTCTCTCTCAAGTATTCTATTCTCAAGTTCCAGCAGAGCACAAAACCACTCCCTTGACAAACTCCCCTCCTCTTCACTGCTAAACTCTAAACTATCCAAGCACCGCTACAACTACCTCTCTTATACCAGCACTTACAAGTATCTCTCAGCACAGATCCAGTGAAACAATAAAGTCTGTATCCAGATAAGCAATCGACTGCCAAAGTGTTCTGTATTTCCAAGACAAAGTACAAATATGTTTTATTAAATTATATTGGAAATCACACAAGACACTACAAAACACAGTTAAAAACAATGAAAAGTTCCAATCAGGAACACAAAAATTCATGGTCTACCCAAACACAAATAATTATCAGTGGGTATATGACCTACAGGGGGTTATAGGCAAATAATGTTGCTACCATGACCCAAAATAAAGATATATAGAAAAATATATAATGATGAATTATTATGATCATATATTATCATGGTAGCAACATTATTTGCCTATAACCCCCTGTAGGTCATATACCCACTGATAATTATTTGTTATGTTTTTTTACTGTATTTCCAAGAGACTGTTCAGTGAAGCTGTTCTATTTATTCACTTGGACTCACTATTGCACCAGCACCTATAGATCTCCGCTACACCCCTTGGGTTATTTTCCCCTTTCTGTGGGTGGCAGTACCAATAGTCCGGGAGGGCCATTTGCCACTCAGGACACAAGAGCCCAAGGGACCCATCACAGCCCGACACAGCAGAGCTGAAACCACTGAATACTGAGGAATGGGACAAAAAGTGGCTCAAACCAATGTGCAGGACTGATCAACAATTACCGGGGATGTTTGTTGCTGCACAAGTTGGTCCCATCAGGGGTTCACATACTTTATTACACAGTAGGGCTGGGCGATATGGCCTAAAATTTATATCACGATATAATTTGATGCATGCACGATATAACGATATATCACGATATAATTTGATGCATGCACGATATAACGATATATCACGATATATAATTATAAATATATAGGGGAGGGCTGATGACTGGCAAGGGGGGGTGATAACTGGCACAAGGGAGGGGAGGGCTGATGACTGGCAAGGGGGGCTGATAACTGGCACAAAGGCTTCAGCCCCCTTTGTGCCAGTTATCAGCCCCCCTTGCCAGTCATCAGCCCTCCCCTATGCTGGCCCCTTTGTGCCAGTTATCACCCCCCTTGCCAGTCATCAGCCTTCCCCTGTGCCATCAGCCCATCCTGTGCCAGTCATCAGCCCTCCCCTGTGCCAGTCATCAGCCCCCCCTCCCTTGTGCCAGTTATCACCCCCCCTTGCCAGTCATCAGCCCTCCCCTATGCCTTCAGCCCCCTTTGTGCCAGTTATCACCCCCCCTTGCCAGTCATCAGCCCACCCTGTGCCATCAGCCCCCCCTTGTGCCAGTCAGCCCCCCTTGTGCCAGTCATCAGCCCCCCTTGTGCCAGTCATCAGCCCCCCTTGTGCCAGTCATCAGCCCCCCTTGTGCCAGTCATCAGCCCCCCTTGTGCCAGTCATCAGCCCCCCGTCGCCAGTCATCAGCCCCCCGTCGCCAGTCATCAGCCCCCCGTTGCCAGTCATCAGCACCCCCAACCCCCGCCCCCCCCGGTGCCAGCCATCTCACCCCTCACTGTTTTCCAGGCATTTCATGTGCCAGCCATCATGTCCCCCCAGCCAGGGCCATCATCAGCCCCATGCCAAGCCATCTGCCGCCCGCCCCCGACCCCTCTGCTACTTACCTTTCCTGCAGGGCTGGCTGATGGAGACCGTGAGGCGAGACGGGCCGCGTCTTCTTCCCAGCATGCACTGGGAGACCTGACGTCACACGCATCAGCGCGCTAGCGCGCTGACAATGCTTGAACGGAAGGCCCTGCAGCGCGGTACCACGGAGCGGTAAGTGAGAAGCTTATTCACTACCGCTCCGTGGTATATCGCGATATGACGATATGCCAAAAATCCATATCGTCAACCGAATTGATGACGATATTTTGGCATATCGTTTATATCGCCCAGCCCTATTACACAGACATGTGATATTGGATGATTTCAGGTGAAGCAGGAATACAGAAAATTCTGAAGGGTTCATAGACTTTGAGGCACCACTAAACGTTTCTTCTGACCTGACATGTCCGCCAGGGCTGTGCTATGACGTCGTCTGTTTCCAGGTTCCAGCAGAATTTCAATGCAGCTCTGGATGTAAATGACGGTAAGTTATGTAAGAATGACGGGTGATTACAATGGGGACGTCCACATAGGATCCCACTCTACAAGTTCCTTCACGACATCAATCTGGAGAGAGCTGGAGCCGCGCACTAATTTTAGGCGTAAACGTTTTCCCGGCTTTCGCTGTTGGGACACGTCAGCCGTCTCCAGGGCTGGAATAGTTCTTGTGTCTCAGAGAACATCACCCAGATAAGCCTGCCCTCTGGGCACCGCTGCCTGTCAGAGCAATCACCCTTACAGAGGAGCGCCCCGGCCTCAGATACAAAGCAACTGAACCAAAACCGCAGCTCTGAAACAGCCCCAGCGCAAAAGTCCCAAGCATCCACCCGCTCCAAGGACCTGGAGATAGAGGCCGCCCCGATAAAGGTCCGTCCCCACTGTACTGCTGATAGATAGATAGATAGATAGATAGATAGATAGATAGATGGGAGATACAGGCTCGGACTGGGCCCCCGGTGGGCCCCAAGCTGGAGTGGGCCCCGGCCCCCTGTCATGGGACACAGGGCTGGAGACTGCAGCAATGTGGTCTCTAGCCGGGGCCCCGTGCTCCCGGGGGGCCCACTTGGTCGCCGGGTGCCGCACCTTCCTTTTTAACTGGAAGCGATCGTAACAATCGCTTCCAGTTAAATGTAGTGTGCTGATTGACAGCCATAGGCTTCCCGCGCTTTCAATCACTCTTTTGACCGCAAGCAGCGTTTGCTTGCGATCACAAGAGTGTCAGTGTCACCTCCGCCCCACGTCGCAGCACGTCGCCTCTGAGTTCTGTGTGCGCGGTGGCGGTTGGGACTTCCGGCTGGGAGCGCGTACCGGAAGTCCCAGCTGCTGCGGCGCACACAGAACTCAGAGGCGACGTGCAGCTCTGGACTTCACCAGAACGCTGTTGACGTGAAGATAGAAGAAGAGACACGCGACCGACGGGGGAGCGTGTTGTAAGGTGAGTTGTTTTTTTGGTTTGTTTTTTCAGAGGGGTACAACAAAAGGGGGCTGTTTAGGGGGTGGACAACAAAGGGGGCTGTTTAGGGGGTGGACAACAAAAGGGGGCTATATAGGGGGGTTGGACAACAGAAGGGGGGATATAGGGGGAGAACAACAGAAGGGGGCTATATAGGGGGGAGAACAACAGAAGGGGGCTATATAGGGGGGTGAACAACAGACGGGGGCTATATAGGGGGGTGGACAACAGATGGGGGCTATATAGGGGGGTGGACAACAGAAGGGGGCTATATGGGGGATGGACAACAAAAGGGGGCTGTTTAGGGGTGGACAACAAAAGGGCTATATAGGGTGATAGACAACAAAAGGGGGCTGTTTAGGGGGATGGACAACAAAAGGGGGCTATATAGGGGGATGGACAACAAAAGGGCTATATAGGGGGGAGAACAACAGGAGGGGGCTATATAGGGGGATGGACAACAAAAGGGGGCTGTATAGGGGGATGGACAACAGAAGGGGGCTATATAGGGGGGTGAACAACAGAAGGGGGCTATATAGGGGGATGGACAACAAAAGGGGGCTGTATAGGGGGATGGACAACAGAAGGGGGCTATATAGGGGGGTGAACAACAGAAGGGGGCTATATAGGAGATGGACAACAAAAGGGGGCTGTTTAGGGGGATGGACAACAAAAGGGGGCCATCTATATGGAGGATGGGCAACATAAGGGGCTATCTATATGGGGGATGAGCAACATAAGGGGGCTATCTATATGGGGGATGGATAACACAGGGGAGCCATTTATAAGGGGGACAACATAGGGGTGCCAAGGAAGACAACACGGGGGGGAGGTATACAATAGGGCATGCACAGAGGGGGTCATATACTATAGGGCAGTGATAGGGAACCTTGGCTCTCCAGCTGCTGCAAAACGACAGCTTTAGCTGTGGCTGTCCAGGCATGATGGGAGTTGTAGTCTTGCAACAGCTGGAGAGCCAAGGTTCCATACCCCTCATATAGGGGATGCACAGAGGTTGTCATCTACTATAGGGAGACTGCACAGAGGGGGATTTCTACTATAGTAGATGCACATGGGGCCATCTATATGGAAGACTGAACAAGGGACCATATATAAGGTGTCTACAGAGAGGGGGTATATACTATAAGGCCGATAGATATATATATATATTTATTACATAGTGTCAGGGCTTCCCACTGAAAGAGGGAGTAAAGGGTCCAATACAAATGTGCAGTGTGTATATAGATGAGGATGGTGCCAGAGTGAGGAGCCTAATATGTCTGTCTGGAAGGTTCTGTGGATTCGTGGCTCGGAGAAGTTCTCATAACGGCCCAGGACGGATGGAGAAAAAAATGAAAAGGGAAGAACTCCGATCAGAGAAGACGTCCCATGTGAGTCACTTGATGTTACTGCACTGTAATGTATATGGTGTACAGAACCTGTGTAGAGCTGGGTGCCTCTATATGACTGTATGAGGTGATAGTGGTCTGTGTACAGAGGATTTTATTCAGTAACAGTGGTGGTATTAGTCTGTATGTGCTGGTACTAGTCAGTAGCAGCGGTGGTGTTAGTATGTGGTGGTATTAGTCAGTATGTGGTGGTGTTAGTCAGTATGTGGTGGTATTATTTGTTACTTGTAATCTGGTAGGGTGTTTTATTGGATTTAGTATACTGGATTTGGTCAGTAACAACATGGTTGTGGTGTGGCGGTAATGTTTTCCCCTTGTATACTGGTAATATTGGTCATAGTATACAGGATTTGGTCAACACCAGTATGGCGGTAACATGTATGGTGATAATATTTCCTATATGCTGGTAATATCAGTTTTGGTATACAGGATCTGGTCAGTAACAGTATAGTGGTTATAAGTGTGGGGATATTTGCTCTTTATATACTGGTGTTATTGGTAGCTGTATGACCTATGTATCTAAGTATACAGCGTTATCATGCAAAGACAATTGTTTTATAGCCAATCACACAGGCCAATTATAGGTAACAAGCGCTCCTAGGAAGCCCCATGTAACAGTGCCAGAGATCAGCTGACACGCAAGTGCCCCATAGCAGGCTGATTTGATCTTTTGTGCGTCTGTAAAAATTATTGTTGTTGGCCGCACATCTCTGTGTATTCCTGCCCTGCTGATTAGCAGTCGGTTGCAGCCCCATATCACACAGTGTTACTGGACCCTTATTAATGTTACCATAGATAAGTGCGGTGGCTGAAGGGTGGGCCCCAAGAATGATTTCCCCTGGTGGGCCCAAGGCACTCCAGTCCGACACTGAGGAGATAGATAGATAAGAGATAGATAGGAGATAGATAGATAGATAGATAGTAGATCAGCGTTTCCCAACCGGGGTGCCGCGGCACACTGGGGTCCCAGGAGAACCCACCAGGGGTGCCGCGGGAACCCGGTGGGAAATGTGCGCTGTCTCTTTAAGCATCTCGAGAAGCTGCGGCCGCGCAGCTTCTCGGGATGCACAGATCGATTCGATGTTCTTCCCGCACTGTGAGCATAATGTAGGAGCAGGAAGTGTCAGCGTCCTGCTCCTACATTCACTCCCATAGGCCGCCGACACTTCATGCCAGCAGCCTATGAGAGGCCGGGACGTGACCTCTCCGGCAGGCGTGATCATGTGACGTCATCACGCCTGCCGAAAGTCCCGTCCCCGCGGCTCGCAAGATGGAGCCTGAAGAGGAGGAAGAGCTGCTTCCTGCAGCCACAGAGCGGATTAGGTGAGTAGGATGTTTGGGTTTTTTTTAGGGGCAGAGCAGGGGGGCATTATTAGTTCATGGGGGCACCTCTGGGGGCATTATTAGCTCATGGTGGGCACCTCTGGGGGCATTATTAGTTCATGGGGGCACCTCTGGGGGCATTATTAGCTCAGGGGGGCATCTCTGGGGGCATTATTAGTTCATAGGGGCACCTCTGGGGGCATTATTATTTCATGGGGGCACCTCTGGGGGCATTATTAGTTCATGGGGGCACCTCTGTGGGCATTATTAGTTCATGGGGGCACCTCTGGGGGCATTATTAGTATATGGGGGCACCTCTGGGGGCATTAATAGTATATGGGGGCACCTTTGGGGGCATTATTAGTATATGGGGGCACCTCTGGGGGCATTATTAGTATATGGGGGCACCTCTGGGGGCATTATTAGTATATGAGGGCACCTCTGGGGGCATTATTAGTATATTGGGGAACCTCTGGGGGCATTATTAGTATATGGGGGCACCTTTGGGGGCATTATTAGTATATGGGGGCACCTCTGGGGGCATTATTATTTCATGGGGGCACCTCTGGGGGCATTATTAGTATATGGGGGCACCTCTGGGGGCATTAATAGTATATGGGGGCACCTTTGGGGGCATTATTAGTATATGGGGGCACCTCTGGGGGCATTATTAGTATATGGGGGCACCTCTGGGGGCATTATTAGTATATGAGGGCACCTCTGGGGGCATTATTAGTATATTGGGGAACCTCTGGGGGCATTATTAGTATATGGGGGCACCTTTGGGGGCATTATTAGTATATGGGGGCACCTCTGGGGGCATTATTAGTATATGGGGGCACCTCTGGGGGCATTATTAGCTCATGGGGGCACCTCTGGGGGCATTATAAGTTCATGGGGGGCACCTCTGGGGGCATTATCAGTATATGGGGCACCTCTGGGGGCATTATTAGTATATGGGGGCACCTTTGGGGGCATTATTAGTTCATGGAGGCACCGCTGGGGGCATTATTAGTTCATGGGGTCACCTCTGGAGGCATTATTAGTTCATGGGGGCACCTCTGGGGGCATTATTAGTATATGGGGGCACCTCTGGGGGCATTATTAGTATATGGGGGCACCTCTGGGGGCATTATTAGCTCATGGGGGTACCTCTGGGGGCATTATTAGCTCATGGGGGCACCTCTGGGGGCATAATTAGTATATGGAGGCCACCCCTGGGGCATTATTAGTATATGGGGGGCACCTCTGGGGGCATTATTAGTTCATGGGGGCATTATTAGTTCATAGGGGGCACCTCTGGGGCATTATTAGTTCATAGGGGGCACCTCTAGGGGCATTATTAGTTCATGGGGGCACCTCTGGGGGTATTATTAGTTCATGGGGGCACAGCGGGGGATCCTACATACAGGGGGGCATCCCACATTCCTACTCGCTTTATTGCACATAACACCAAACAGCGCAGTTACTATGGGAGCCTACAGGAGGGAGAAAGGAAAGGAAGCTGCTAGAAAAGTGCGGAGCCTAAATTGTTTGTCTCGCAGGTTCTAAAGAGATGAAAAGTAGCTGGAAGAAATCATCATGGAGCATGGAGAGGAAAAGGGAAAGTGACGCCTCAGATCAAAGAAGACGTCACCTGTGAGTCCCTGTATGATGGTTTTCTTATTTTGTAGAACATTATTTTGTAGGGGCGCCCCGAGGAAAATTTTTTTTCAAGGTGTGCCCCGAGGTGGAAAAGGTTGGGAAGCACTGTAGTAGATAGATAGATAGATAGATAGATAGATAGATAGATAGATAGATAGGAGATAGATAGATAGATAGATAGATAGATAGATAGATAGATAGATAGGAGATAGATAGATAGTCTGTATCTAGAAGCAGCACTACCGTAATAGCGTGATGTGGGTGCCTTTTTTTAAAACTCATGCATTGAGCCCGGACGGACTCAATGTAGAATACAAAACTTCACAACATATGACCAGGTAGAATGTGACACCTTAAAGGACAAGTGCCATGAAAAACTTTTTCCCAGTAATTGAAGCACTTTACAAAGTTATATAACTCTGTAATATGCATCAATCACCTATCTGCCTCCCTTCCCTGTCTTTTCCCCCCTCCACCCCCCACCAGGAAGTGTAAAAAACTCACACAGACCTAATGACTGCCGTCACCGTCACCAAGCTCTTCTCTCAGCTCCTTCTCCTGTTACACTAGCCTCCCCCCTCCCCTGCCTTGTCAGGTGACAGGCTTGCTCAGCTCCCATTGGCTGAACAACTGCAAGCCATCACTTGTCACATCTCACTTGCTTATCTTCCCTCAGACTGACTCCTCCCCTCATACCCTCTCTCCCCCTCCCCTCATACCCTCTCTCCTGCTGCCGTGGACTCAGTGAAGGAGTCATGTCACTAGACAAGGAGGGGGAGGGGGAGGCTGGTGTAACAGGAGCTAGAGCAGCTCTCCTGCTGATGACTCATCCTCACAAGCAGGAGCAGCCTGGTGACCGTGACGACAGTAATCAGGTCTGTGTGAGTTAGGACACTTCCTGGTGGGGGGTGGAGGGGGGAAAAGACAGGGAAGGGAGGCAGATAGGTGATTGAAGCACATTACAGTTATATAACTTTGTAATGTGCTTCAATTACTGGGAAAAAGTTTTTCATGGCACTTGTCCTTTAATACTCCATATTCTCTTCTGTACTGCTATCCTTAATGTGAAAATTGTATACAGCTGATCTTCTATATTCTAACTTTTGTTCTGTATTACAGATAAGACCATATTATGTACATTGGAATGCAGCGGACAAACTCACCACCCACCGGAGTAAAGATGAACCGAGGCAGCAGCTGAGATATAGTACAACTAGATGTTTTTCAACTTGGGGATACACAGTCACCATTCACACACTGCGATTGCTGTAATGTTTTTGGAAGCGATCCGCGGGAAGGGGCCCGGAGGGGCCACAGGATGACGGGAGGATGCGGTACCGGACTAATTGTACAGTCTGGGGTGATGCAATTCTCCTATGATTCGTCCCAAGTACCGGTATTATTGCTATCCTACTAATCTGGGTGACTGTTTATAATATGTATATGCAGTGACGGACAAGGGAATAGTCAGTCATATATGCAGAGACGGCGGTACCGGATGAAGAGGTGATCCGGGGTAATACTGTCTCGCAGTGGACTGTCTTAAGTACCTAGATCCGATTACTACTACTCACAACATTCACAACAAGACCCGGGCATGATGGGCGCTAACAGTTTCTATCTAGCGCAGACATGCGCACAGTGCCAAAGTTCAAGCCCTGACTCAACTGGTGGTGAACGAGATCCGCTGCAATTACTTTTTATTTATTTACGTTCCAATCATGGTCTTATTTATGGATCTTATGGACGCTACGCCGTCAAGCTCGAGCTTTTCTCACTACACTGGAACACCTGTACAAGAATGTTTGTACCTTGTAGTCACATGTAAGTCACGTGCACTGCTGCACCAATCACTGTTTGCCACTAATTTACTCACCTGTATAAGAGGATCTGTTGTTTGATGTGCTGTCACGCTTGAAAAAAACGACGTAGGTCGTCGAAACGTCGCTTCTGACTATGTTGTGCTGCTTCACTATGAAATAAACCACGTTTGCTTTGCTAATTTGGAGTGCTGTGGGAATTTCTACAAATAGATAGATAGATAGATAAGAACTGTATACAGTAAGCTCCCCCTAGTGGTGCCTAAAAGCAAATAAAATCTGATCTGGTTGATTTGGGCATACTGTGACCCCAGAGTCAGCTGGTCCTCGATAGCTGACCCTGCCAGGTCAAAAGAGGTGAGGACAACAGTGAACAGCATGGGCAGCGTACAGTATCAGCCATGTCCTAACAACAAAGAGGATGTGTGTCTACTGATGGGATTGAAAGACAAATATAAAAAGGAAAAAGTCCCAGAACAGAAGGAAGATCAGAGCCCCACAAAGCATCAAATGGGAACTAATCTGAAACAGTAAAGTAACTGGACTATAGAAAATCAAAACTTTATTACTTCTGGAAGAAGATTTTAATATATTGTAGCACTCCATTACTAAATGCTAAAAATATTTCGTATAATACTGCTCCTATATACAGGAATATAATAATATAGTACTGCCCCTATATACAGGAATATAATAATATAGTACTGCCCCTATATACAGGAATATACTACTATAATACTGCCCCTATATACAGGAATATACTACTATAATACTGCTCCTATATACAGGAATATAACTACTATAATACTGCTCCTATATACAGGAATATAATAATATAGTACTGCCCCTATATACAGGAATATACTACTATAATACTGCCCCTATATACAGGAATATACTACTATAATACTGCTCCTATATACAGGAATATACTACTATAATACTGCTCCTTTATACAGGAATATAACTACTATAATACTGCTCCTATATACAGGAATATAACTACTATAATACTGCCCCTATATACAGGAATATACTACTATAATACTGCTCCTTTATACAGGGATATAACTACTATAATACTGCCCCCTATATACAGGAATATAACTACTATAATACTGCTCCTATATACAGGAATATAACTTCTATAATACTGCTCCCTATATACAGGGATATACTACTATAATACTGCTCCTATATACAGGAATATAACTACTATAATACTGCTCCCTATATACAGGGATATACCACTATAATACTGCCCCTATATACAGAGATATACTACTATAATACTGCTCCCTATATACAGGGATATACCACTATAATACTGCTCCTATATACAGGGATATAACTACAGAGGAGAGGAGGGCGGCCATCCTGGAGGGGAGCGACCTGTTCAGGGAGAAATTGCACAATAAGGATCGCTTTGCCACTATGAAATCCCCAAGCAGCAGAGCGGATGATGGGGGTGATGGTGCAGGAGATGAGTAGTAGTGATGAGGAGGAAGAAATGGAGGCTGTGAAAGCTGAGGACTTAATGGAGTGTAAGGAGGAGGACTGTGTAGTGAATGAAGACCCCTCTGATGTAACTCCCTTAAAGCATACAGGAGAGCTAGAGCATTATGGCAGCACAAGTGGCCTTGCCAAACACTGATGATGATGATGATGGTCTGTCAGATGGAGGCTACTACAGGCCATAGTCAGGCAGGAGTCCCCCCTGAGGATGGAGGCTACTACAGGCCATTGTCAGGCAGGAGTCCCCCCTGAGGATGGAGGCTACTACAGGCCATAGTCAGGCAGGAGTCACCCCTGAGGATGGAGGCTACTACAGACCATAGTCAGGCCGGAGTCCCCCCTGAGGAGGGAGGCTACTACAGACCATAGTCAGGCAGGAGTCCCCCCTGAGGATGGAGGCTACTACAGGCCATAGTCAGGCCGGGGTCACCCCTGAGGATGGAGGCTACTACAGGCCATAGTCAGGCAGGGGTCACCCCTGAGGATGGAGGCTACTGCAGGCCATAGTCAGGCAGGAGTCCCCCCTGAGGATGGAGGCTACTACAGGCCATAGTCAGGAAGGAGTCCCCCTGAGGATGGAGGCTACTACAGGCCATAGTCAGGCAGGGGTCCCCCCTGAGGATGGAGGCTACTACAGGCCATAGTCAGGCAGGGGTCCCCCCTGAGGAGGGAGGCTACTACAGGCCATAGTCAGGCAGGAGTTCTACCTGAGGATGGAGGCTACTACAGGCCATAGCCAGGCAGGAGCCCCCCTAAGAATGGAGGCTACTACAGGCCATAGTCAGGCAGGAGTCACCCCTGAGGATGGAGGCTACTACAGGCCATAGTCAGGCAGGAGTCCCCCCTGAGGATGGAGGCTACTACAGGCCATAGCCAGGCAGGAGTCCCCCATGCGGATGGAGGCTACTACAGGCCATAGTCAGGCAGGAGTCCCCCATGAGGATGGAGGCTACTACAGGCCATAGTCAGGTAGGAGTCCCCCATGAGGATGGAGGCTACTACAGGCCATAATCAGGCAGGAGTCCCCCCTGAGGATGGAGGCCTTCACATTTGGAGAAGATCTTGGTGATGATGTTCTTGTAAAAAGAAAAGCAGCCAAAAAGCAAGAGAGTGTGAGTCTTGTATTTACTCCATTCCAGCAGTCCAGGGCGGCTGAGAAGTCAGTCCGAGCGGCTGGTGACTCTTCTACACTGCCAGTCCCCATTTCTGATGTGGAATGGGGCCACCAAGGAGGAGAGAGAGATGGCAAGATGGCGGAGAAACCCGCACCTGCTTGTGTCAGTAGTGGGGGCGGCAATAGTAAAGACAAAAAAGGGCCGGACAGGAAGGTTCAGGGCCACTCGGTGGTCTCAGGTGCTGCAGGACGCTCCTCTGTGGGAGAGGGGGGTGCCCGGGCATCAAAGACTGGTGCGTAAGGTTCCCAAATGCCACATTCACCAGGAGTGACAGCGTTTCCGGTTGCCGTGTCTTCTGCTGTTGGCTCTGCGGGGTCACAGCGGGATGGTGCGTCTTCCGGGAACTCTGTAAGCAACTTAGCCAGGCCAAGAATATAGGAGCCTACAATGGGTTTGTGGTGTGCTACCACGGGTATTGCTATTGGTTACACCCCTCGTAAGTAGCCTGTACTTATTGTACTTAAGTGGTGATGAAGGTAGTGATAAAGTTTCACCACTAGATGTCGCTGTTATAGATGTATGTATTCAGATGCTGCACAGCTGAAGTATGTAAAGGGTTATTGTTTGTTTCTATGTCACATGGATATGTGAACCTATGGGAATCTCATTTTCTTCTCTCTTTTAGATACGCTGAGAAAGGAAGTCACATGGGTAGAGGAAGTGCACGAGTCTTTTGAGCTGGACATTGTAGAGGAAGGATGCAAGCTAGACAGCTCTCTACAGTGGTCCTCTCTGGGCCCTGGCCCTCTGCCAGGTCCGCTACTCAAGTTCAGTCTATGGCTGCATTCCCACAATCCGTGTTCCGACGTGGAATGCAAGTACCGGAGTCCCCCCCGTGCTCGGACAGCATCTGTAATTAGATGCTGGGAGCGGGGGAAGTGTATTCATAAGCGACGCTCTGTAATGAATCAGCCGTGCGGTGCTGTTACTACAGCGCGGCGCTTATAAATACAGTTCCCCCGCTCCCAGCATCTAATTATAGTGCTTGAAAATCCCTATATTGTAATCCGTATTCTTCTTCTTCTTCTTCCGTTTGTTCTTCTTCCAGCCATTTTTCTGCGCGTAATACAGCCCGAACCGCTTTGCGCACACACTCCATTCAAACTGCGTTTCGAAGCCCTCGGCGGTGTGTGGTGTGCTATCTATTTTTCGTTTCGATCGGATTTGTTGTTTTTAAGAAATTTACGTTAAACGACCCCAAATTTCCCATAGAAAATAATGGCCCATTGCAAATAATGGCCACACTAACTGCTAACAGCCAATCACAGCACATATGCAAATAGCTGAAAAATAGCAGCCAATAGGAACTCTAAGGTTTTGTCAGGCAATGTATCACACCATCCACAGTCACATGTCCACTATTGGCCAATAGAAGATGTAATATATGGAAGGTCCTTAATGATTTTGTCTCACTGACATGAGGAAGATTGTCATGGTAACCGAGCAATGATCTTTACCATTATAAATACCCAGATCGCTCTTAAAGGGACCTAGGTCGCCCTTAAAGGAACGCAAGTCGCTCTTAAAGGGACCCAAGTTGCTCTTAAAGGGACGGGAGCCATGTCGCTCTTAAAGGGATCCAAGTCGCTCTTAAAAGGACGGGACCCAAGTCACTCTTAAAGGGACCCAAGTCACTCTTAAAGGGACGGGAGCCATGTAGCTTTTAAAGGGATCCAAGTCACTCTTAAACGGACGGGACGCATGTTGCTCTTAAAGGGACCCAAGTCACTCCAAAAGGTATGGGACCCATGTCGCTCTTAAAGAGACGCATGTCACTAGAGCGACCTGGGTCCTTTTAATAGCGACCCGGTCCCTTTAAGAGCGAACTGGGTCCCTTTAAGAGCAAAATATATCAATTTTAAGCGTGAAATTGGTCCCTTTAAGAGCGACCTGGGTCCCTTTAAGAGCGACCTGGGTCCCTTTAAGAGCGACCTGGGTCCCTTTAAGAGCGACCTGGGTCCCTTTAAGAGCGACCTGGGTCCCTTTAAGAGCGACCTGGGTCCCTTTAGGAGCGACCTGGGTCCCTTTAAGAGTGACCTGGGTCCCTTTAAGAGCGAAGGGACCCAGGTCGCTCTTAAAGCAACCCCGGTCGCTCCTAAAGGGACCCATGTTGCTCTTAAAGGGACGGGAGCCAAGTTGCTCTTAAAGGGATGTGACCTAAGTCGCTCTTAAAGAGACGGCACCCAGGATTAAAGTTTCTCTTAAAAGGAAGTCACTGGTAAAGGGGCGCTCTGGAAGTCACTGGTAAAGGGGCGCTCTTTTCAAGCACTATGTATTTCCCTGGAAATGCAAATCTAGTTACAGATGCTGTCCGAGCGCGGGGGGACTCCGATACTGGCATTCCACGTTCCGTGTTCTGTCAGGAACACAGAATGTGGGAATGCAGCCTTAGCTAGAACCCCGCATGGGTAGGAAGCAAGACAGGACACAACTAACAGTTTCTTCTCAGTAATGCTACACAGTGTTAAACCTCTTTCAAGAGAGGACAAGTCAGAGACAACCTCAATCCACGCCGTGGACTAGGAGAGTCACAGTGCAGGACAGTATCTACAGACAGCAGTAAGCTAGGAACTGATCCGGATAAAGCAAAGTTGCTAAGGCCTAGGAACTCTATCTCAACAGGGAAACCTCAGCATTCCGCTCATCCCAGGTAACAAGATCTGGGGCCTTGTGTCACCCTCATAGGACGGGTCACCCAACACTGGTGGGCATTAGTGGGCAAAAGTATTCTTATATAATATATATATAATATTCTTAAATATACTCTGCTTCTTTGTACCTCTCAGAACGCTACTCAGTCAGCACGACTGTACTCTTCGCTGAATTCCTGTCACAGATCTGGTTATTATACTATTAAGTGTCTTATCAAGTGCTTTATCAAGGGAACTATCAAGTGTAACTTATCTTGTCAAAGTAAAGCTGTGATTCTTCACCTCACACTGACACAGTGTACACTACAGCCTTGGGACACTTCCCCTTTCTGTGGGTGGCAGATCCAATAGTGCAGGAGGGTCACTACACCACTCTGTCCATCCCTGCCAAACTGATCCACAAGGCCAGCCCAGCTGCTGAGTGTATGGAGGTGATGGATGGGGGGAGTCGTAGTAGTATGAATGGTGTGCAGACTGGGGGAGGGAGTGGTGGTAATGATGGGAGTGGTAGTGGTGTGCATGATGGGGATGTGAGTGATTGGAATGCTGGGGGTGGTGAAGTTAACCCTTCAGGTGCCAATGGAGAAGTGGCAATTGTCAGGGCAGATATTGCTGGGGTATGTACTGGTAATGAGGTTACTAGTCAGTTAGGGCCGGGTCCGGCTGCTGTTAGGAGTTACGCTAATGTTGTGGCAGCCGGAGGCAGGGGTGTAGCCGGGGGGGGGGGGGCATCACAGGGAGCAGAGAGAGGATGACAGTGGGTGAGGCAGCCTGGAAGCTCCTGCCCTCTGTCAGTGTGAGGAGGCAGGGGGCGATTATTACTTCATCAGCCGAGGTATTTCCCATACTGCACTGTCTCCTGGCTGCTGTTTAGCAATAATTTGGCCAAAATCGCTGCATTTTTACCGAGATTTTGCGCAAATCAGGGCTAAACAGCAGCCAGGAGACAGTACAGAAAAGTTACTAATGGTGAAGGACCTTGACATGTCACTATGATGTCACTGCAGGTCCTGTATGTACACTGCACTATGGGGGAGGAAGAAAGAAAATACAGGTGTGTGGGAAGCAGGGCCGCTTCTGCCATGAGGCAGAATGAGCTTTCTGCCTCAGGTGGCAGATTCTTTGCTCCACTAGGGGGCGGCAAATCCCTTACTTTCACTTTTACTGCAGGCACATTCCCAAGCACCCCTGCCTCCTCCTCAGGCCCCCCTCTCCATAGCTCCATGACTGACAGCCTTGTCACTGGGGGCGGCTGTCTTCTAGCTGCTGTCTGTCTGTCTGTGTTGGAGCAGCGAGAAGGGGGAGGGAGGCCCAGCACCACAACAGGTATGACTGGAAGCTGTGTGTGTCCTGTCCTCTCCCATACAGCCTGATCTCCTGACCCCTTCACTGCTGGCCTGGGGTGTGACATCTGCTACAGAGGAGACACAGGAGGTTAGTGTGTGTGTGTGTGTGTGTATATATATATATGTGTGTATATATAAATATATATATATATGTGTGTATGTGTGTATCCAGTCTGCCCTGTATGTACAGCACCCACAGCGCCCCCACAGCCTGTACACATAGTCACCATGCTGGGGAAGCAATAGAAAATCCCTAGATGCCATAGTTATAGCCGCACACTGTAATATATACCATAAGGATTAGTATATACTACTTACATTATTACTGCAGTGTAATATATACCATAAGGATTAGTATACACTACTTACATTATTACTGCAGTGTAATATATACCATAAGGATTAGTATACACTACTTACATTATTACTGCAGTGTACTGTAATATATACCATAAGGATTAGTATACACTACTTACATTATTACTGCTGTGTAATATATACCATAAGGATTAGTATATACACTACTTACATTATTACTGCAGTGTAATATAATATATACCATAAGGATTAGTATATACTACTTACATTATTACTGCAGTGTAATATATACCATAAGGATTAGTATACACTACTTACATTATTACTGCAGTGTAATATAATATATACCATAAGGATTAGTATATACTACTTACATTATTACTGCAGTGTAATATATACCATAAGGATTAGTATACACTACTTACATTATTACTGCAGTGTAATATATACCATAAGGATTAGTATACACTACTTACATTATTACTGCAGTGTAATATATACCATAGGGATTAGTATACACTACTTACATTATTACTGCAGTGTAATATATACCATAAGGATTAGTATATACTACTTACATTATTACTGCAGTGTAGTGTAATATATACCATAAGGATTAGTATACACTACTTACATTATTACTGCAGTGTAATATATACCATAGGGATTAGTATACACTACTTACATTATTACTGCAGTGTAATATATACCATAAGGATTAGTATATACTACTTACATTATTACTGCAGTGTAGTGTAATATATACCATAAGGATTAGTATATACTACTTACATTATTACTGCAGTGTAATATATACCATAAGGATTAGTATATACTACTTACATTATTACTGCAGTGTACTGTAATATATACCATAAGGATTAGTATATACTACTTACATTATTACTGCAGTGTAATATAATATATACAATAAGGATTAGTATACACTACTTACATTATTACTGCAGTGTAGTGTAATATATACCATAAGGATTAGTATACACTACTTACATTATTACTGCAGTGTAATATATACCATAAGGATTAGTATACACTACTTACATTATTACTGCAGTGTAATATATACCATAAGGATTAGTATACACTACTTACATTATTACTGCAGTGTACTGTAATGTATACCATAAGGATTAGTATACACTACTTAGCTTTAGCTTTGCCCATGTATGATATGAGTTGTAGTTTTGTAACAGCTGGAGAGCCAAGGTTCCCTACGCCAATCTATAAAGCACCTGTATCTGTATATACAGCGACCATGATACAAGAGTCAATTTTCTAAATTATTTCTATTTTGAATTTGGTGACAGAAAACCTTACTGGAGGTGACAGAAAACCTTACTGGAAGTGACAGACTACCTTACTGGAGGTGACGGACTACCTTACTGGAGGTGACAGACTACCTTACTGGAGGTGACTGAATACCTAACTGGAGGTGACGGAATACCTTACTGGAGGTGACGGAATACCTTACTGGAGGTGACGGGATACCTTACTGGAGGTGACGGAATACCTTACTGGAGGTGACGGAATACCTTACTGGAGGTGACGGAATACCTTACTGGAGGTGACGGAATACATAACTGGAGGTGACGGAATACCTTACTGGAGGTGACGGGATACCTTACTGGAGGTGACGGAATACCTTACTGGAGGTGACGGAATACCTTACTGGAGGTGACGGGATACCTTACTGGAGGTGACGGAATACCTTACTGGAGGTGACGGGATACCTTACTGGAGGTGACGGGATACCTTACTGGAGGTGACGGGATACCTTACTGGAGGTGACGGGATACCTTACTGGAGGTGACGGGATACCTTACTGGAGGTGACGGGATACCTTACTGGAGGTGACGGGATACCTTACTGGAGGTGACGGGATACCTTACTGGAGGTGACGGGATACCTTACTGGAGGTGACGGGATACCTTACTGGAGGTGATCGGATACCTTACTGGAGGTGTTACTGCTGTTGTCTCCACTGCTGAGTGGAGTTGATCGAACCTCGGGAAATCCTAAGTAAAAGGCTGAATTCTGAAACTCCAGGCGATACCCGGGCAGTCTCCTCCTTCCCTACGGACCGGGAAGGCTTCAGCAATCAAATGCGGCAGGTTCGTGAATGTTCGATCGAGCCTAGGATTCCCAGAGGTTCGATCAACTCCACTGCTGAGCGTATCTGTGCATTAGGAGACCGCAGCATAGAATCACATTACACTGGGTGTCACACTGGAGATGCCGAACGTGTGGGTGTCACAAATGACGAACGTTCAGGTTCAGATGGACTCGAACCCGAACCCGGTTCGTGCATCTCTAATCAGGAAGCTTCCCCTCCTAATTCACAGACAGCAGGGAGCGGAGACAACTGCGCCTCCACACATACAGACAGCAGGGAGCAGAGACAACGGCGCCTCCACACATACAGACAGCAGGGAGCGGAGACAACGGCGCCTCCTCAGGTACAGACAGCAGGGAGCGGAGACAACGGCGCCTCCACACATACAGACAGCAGGGAGCGGAGACAACGGCGCCTCCTCAGGTACAGACAGCAGGGAGCGGAGACAACGGCGCCTCCACACATACAGACAGCAGGGAGCGGAGACAACGGCGCCTCCTCAGGTACAGACAGCAGGGAGCGGACACAAGGGCGCCTCCACACATACATACAGCAGGGAGCGGAGACAACGGCACCTCCTCAGGTACAGACAGCAGGGAGCGGAGACAACGGCGCCTCCTCAGATACAGACAGCAGGGAGCGGAGACAACGGCGCCTCCTCAGATACAGACAGCAGGGAGCGGAGACAATGGTGCCTCCGTTAAGGTACTTAGGGACCACATTTTAAATGGGAAAAATGGAAGTACTTTAAAAAATGGTGATTGAGCCCAGAGCTGCCTGATAATCATTCTGGAGGCACTTAGGAAATAAGATAGAACGCTCCAGGTAGAGGGGAGGGAGGTCGACCTGTCCTTCTAAATTAAAAGACATGGACTAGGAGCCTTCCGAGAGAACAATGGGGAAGTGGTCTGGTCGCTTCCAACACCCGGGCAGGAGGTGGGCCGTAGGAACGTGGCCCGTCTGGTATGGAGAGGCAGTGATGCGTGCCCACAGAGAGGGAAGGTGGTGGAGCTTCTCTTCCAGATGAAGTTCAAGGCCAGTGACATCTTTGCCTTGATCCACCCCTACGGCTCCTCTGAGTTCGACATCAGCTTTGTAAGACCAGAGGGGCTTGAACTTTTCTGGTCTAATTATAAGCTGGTGAAGGACGAGCCCGGATGGCGAGATTTCGTTGTTAAAGCGATATCTCGCCAGAGCATGGAAAAGTAAGTGGCCGTTTTGACACTTAACTAATCACTTTCTTGTTATGATATCTTAACTTGGTTGGGCAGGTACGGGGAAGTGACGGACGTTCCCTGGAAGAACTTTGATCAGCATGGCATCTGGTCTAGGGCCTGGACGTTCTCAGTCCGTCTAAGACGTTCAGGCAATACTGTCGCACACATAAAATCACCCACTTTCCTTGGTCGCGACAGAACCCAGGTCTTTTACCAGGGGCAGCCGAAGCTGTGCCACAGGTGCCGTGATCCCACCCACTTCAGCGCAAACTGCTCTAAGCTGATGTGCGCTCTGTGCGGTGCGGAGGGTCATCTTGCTGCATCCTGTGGCCGGATTAGGTGCCACCTGTGTGGTGACCTTGGTCACCCATTTAGTAGGTGTCCCGTTCTTTCTCTTATGCTGCAGCCACCCAAATTGGGGAGAGCCCTGAGGTCGCCTCAGCGGGGGAGGGGACCAGCAGAGGAGAGGGAGCACCAGAGCCAAGGAAGAAAACTGACAAGAAAAAGCGTAAGAGCCCCACTCAGCTGAGGCGAGAGACAAGGCGCAGAAGGAGCAAGGACCTTGGGAGTTCCAAGGTGGTCGGTGTAGTCCAGGGTCCTGCTCCTGGCGTTGGCTCAGATGGTCAGGCTGAGGCTTTGGGGGACGCTGAACTAGATGAAGAGATGGGGAGACTGCGCATAGAGGATAGCGGGGATATAGCCATCTCCTAGGTTTTTCCCAGTATGAAAGTCTGGATGAGGATGGAGGGAGATGGCAAGAGGAAAAACACAAGCGCAGCATAAGGAAGAAGGTTAAGAAGATGCCTAAAAAATCTAAGGTGACTTCTTCCTCTTCTCAAAAAACTAATAAAAGGCCAGATGTCAAAGGATGCCCCGACTGACCCCCCCTCTGATCGGTCTATCTAACAGTTATCAGTCCCTCAGGGAAGGAACTTCCTTATTTTTAGGGGAAGAGGTCGAGGAATTGGTGTCTAGGGCAAAGGAACCTTCAGGAGGTGCAGAGCCTGCTCCCCCAGAGGTAGTTTCCTCAGGGGGTCAGGTGGCCTCAGATGGTGGAAGTGAAGATCAAGAGATGGATATGTCCACCTCTCTAAAACGGGCTAAGGAACCATCTAAGGGGTCTTCCTCTGATGTAGAAGGGGTGGAATGAAAAAGAGTAAGAAAACAAGTAAGTAGGGGTTTAAGGCCGTCCAACTCGATCACTCATGATGGCGGCACTCACCTCATTGACTCTGGCATCCATTAACTGTGCCAGCATTAAGTCGGATACGGCTAGATTTGCAGCCTTTGATTTTCTCGGTCGTATTAACGCCGACATTTTGTTTTTGCAGGAGACCAGGTTGACAGATCTAGCCTTGCTAGTAAAAGCCAAGAGAGAGTGGAGGCATGGACCTTCACACTGGTCTCTTGCGGCTGAGCTGTATAGTGGGGTGGGGGTCCTTTTTACCGCTCCTGTAAAATCCAGATGGGTTATCGAGTTGGAAATGGGGAGGTGCCTGATCTTAGTTAGGGAAGCTCGCCTAGAGGATGCCCACATCCAGACCCCCTCGGGCCACACGGGTTTCACCTATCATCGAGGTAGCTGCAGGTCTAGATTAGACAGGTTTTAGTTAAAGGAGGAAGCCGTCGGTGGTTGAGGTAGAGTTCTCCGATCACTGTCCGATTTTATTTTCCCTAAATGTTTCAGAGACCCCCCCGGATGGGTATAGGCTACTGGAGGCTGAATTCATCCCTCCTGGAAGAAGCAGAGGTAAGACAGTCCTTTGAGGATTTTCTTCAGAGTCAGGTACCTTTACTCGGCCTATGTAGTAGTAAGTCAGAGTGGTGGGAGATATTCAAGAAGCGGGTTGCGAGGTTCTTCCGCCAGCTCTCGTGCCTCAGGTCCCTGAATAGGTATTGTGTGTATCGGGGCCTGACGAGGCAACATAATTTTTTAGAGGGATTTCGGAAGGTTCTGCTCGCTCGACCCCTACAGAAATTGTAAGATGTCAGTGAATAGTAAGATCGTGACTGGACTGGTTGATAGTACGGTCTCTGAGCCGGTCTAGATCAGGGATCTTGGAGGTCGTCAGATCCTTTTACTCACACCTCTTGGGGAGGAAGGATCTAGATCGGGATGTGATGTCTGGTTTCCTGGCTGAAGCCATTCCTGAGCGAGGGGTAGACCCCTCTCTTGGCGTTTTGGCAGAAGAGAACATGGAAGAAGTCAGGCTGGTGATTGAAGGGCTTGCCCTGAAGAAGTCGCCAGGTCCAGATGGTTTAACATCTGAGTGGTATAAGACCTTGAAGGACACTTTGGTACCCCTCTTGACCGAGGTCTTCAATGAGTGTCTTTCCTCAGGCACTCTCCCGAGGTCAAAGAGGAGGTCAGCCCTGATTCTTTTGTCAAAGGGTAAAGATTCGAGCCGTATTGAGAATTGGAGGCCCGTAGCTCTTCTCAATGTGGACAGGAAGCTTCTGGCAAAGATACTGTTAAATCGGCTGGTGAAGTTTGCACCCCAGCATCTTTTGGAGGCTCAGCACTGCTCTGTTCCAGGCCGAAGCACCTTAAGTGCTGTCCTTAGTGTCAAGGAGGCAGTGGAGGGGAGTACTTTGGAAGGGGTACTTGCTGTCCCTGGATCCGGCCAAAGCATTTGATCGGGTGAACCACAAGTACCTCTGGTCTGTCCTTCTGAGATATGGCCTACCAGATACTTTTGTCAATTGGCTTAACATCTTGTATGCAAGGGCAGAAAGTTTCCCACTGGTGAACGGTTGGTCTGGCCGCTCTTTTGAGGTTGGGTCTGGGGTTCGCCAGGGCTGTCCTTAAAGCCCACTGTTGTATGTGTTTTTGATCGACCCTTTCATTAGGAGGGTTGGTTGTGGACCATTTACAGGGGTTGGGATGAGCCTGGAGGAGCTAGAAGCCACGCTGAGATTGGTAGCGTACGCTGATAATGTCACTATCTTAATATCCGAGAGAGAGGAGGTCGATATGGTGATGTCGGAGGTGGACCGCTACTTAGAGGCATCTGGGTCCAGCATCAACCTGGATAAGTGTGAAAGTCTCTGGCTGGGAGGGGGAGATCCCGAGGCCCCAAGACTCAGTAAAAATCCTAGGCATTACATTAGGCCAGGGTGATTACCCCACTAAAAACTGGGATGGTAGGCTCCAGAATGCCGCTCAGAAGGTGGACCACTGGAAGGGTTGGTCTTTGACCCTCAGGGAAAGGGTACACCTGATCAAATCGTACCTGCTCCCTTTGTTCATCTACCTGGGCAGTGTATGTATCATACCAGAGGCTTCCTATACTAGGATCTACAGCCTGTTCTTCCAGCTGTTATGGGGGAATAGGCTGAACCTGGTTAACAGAGAGGTTACGTACCGCATGAGGAGACTTGGGGGTTTGTCTATGGTGAACCCTGTGGTGTTCTTAGCGAACACCTTCTTGAAAGCTAACATCGCAAACATCTGGAAAGAGAGGGCTCCTCTGTGGGTACTCTCCTGCAGGGAATGGTTTCGGCCTTTCTTCCAGGAATGGGAGACAGGAGGGCGAGTGAAGGACCTTCATACGCCCCATGGGTATCTTCCGGCTTACGCTACCCCGACTCTGAAGATGATACGCCGATGGGAATGTGGGAGATCAGGATGAGGAAATTCCTTGACCAAAAGTTCTGTTGACCCATTTCCAGAAGCCCTTGGTGCTCAGGGATTGCCCAGGCCAGGATCTAAAGGTTGGGTTAATCTTTTAGGGTGCGTTCACACCTACAGGATCTGCAGCAGATTTGATGCTGTGTTCAGTTATTTAAATGAAATCTGCTGCAAAAAATCAGCTGCAGATCCTGTAGGTGTTAACGCATCATAAAACTCGAAACAGATCCCTCAGGAGTTTTGGGATTTGGCCTGGCGCTGCTTCCAGGGGAAGCTATATGTAAGGGACAATTTGAAGTGCAGGAGCTCCGATGATCGGGGGTGTCCCCGTGGGGAGTGTGGGAATACGCTAGAGAGCATGGATCTTTACCTGCTTCATTGTCCCTTCAATATAGAGGTTTACCAGGGTGGGCGCCTCCATAGGTTGGAGTCAGTTAGTCAGTCTCACCTATCCGGAGTGGGCTTATGGGGCATTCAGGAACCTGGGTGGCCGAGATTGCTGCACCTTATTTCTAGTCAGCTTAGTGGTTAGGTACCACACGTGGAACGCACGGTGTCTAGTATCTACACAGCGTAGAGTCCTCTCCGAGGTGGAGGTCTGTAGGAACATCACTGGTGACCTTGGGAAGATCAGGTCTTTGGAGTATGGCAGGCTGGGTACAAGTAGGGCTTCTTTCCTGTGGAGAGGGTTTTCTTTTGCTGTGCCCTAGGTACTGAGCCCTTTGGGTGAGGTATCACAATTCTGGTTACGGACAGAGTAGGTAGGGACAGCGATAGGAAAAGCACATAGGGTCAGTTTAAACTTAGGGTTAGAGATAGGGGGAGAGTAGGGATAGTTAGTATAGTAAGATAGTAAGGGATAGTTTATAAATTTATAGTGCCCGGTCTGCCATCCTCCAATCCCGGTGGAGGGCTGGTGCATGCCACTTTAGATTTTTGTTTTGTTTTTCTGGTCAGCAGTAGGTGTAAAGGGCTTACAGGCTACCGAACTTGGGCCTTATTATAATATTGTATAATATTGTATTGTTGTTATGTTATTATGGTGTGCTATGTTTATGTTTATATATGTTATGTGATAAGTATAGGCAGGGTTATAGCTGAATAAGCCATATGAACTTTATGGACATTATAGTCATTGTATATATTGTATATATGAGGGGATACAGAATAGGTTGGGGGGGGGGGGTCTGTGGGAAGGTGTGGGCTGAATGGAGCTGGCGTCTAGGGGTAGGTGGAAGGGCACGTGGGTAATAGATAGAATTGTTGTGTGTTTTGCTGTTACTGGTGTTTAGGTCCCTTTTTGTTTTTCAGGGCTCATGTGTTGTGCTGGAATAACCAGTTAGTTAGTAGTTTATTCTTGTTATATGACTATATGTTATATGCTTTCTTCTTGGTTACCCCTGGACGGCTTTCATTTTCAGTTCATGTACAGTTATTGTTTGTAGTGTTAGGTGGACATGTGTGTTAGTCTAACGGTGGTTGTATTAGGGATGTGTGTGTATATGTATATATGTGTGTGTGTGTGTGTGTATATCTGTGTATATGTATATATGTGTGTGTGTATCTGTGTATATATATATATATGTGTGTGTATGTGTGTATATGTATATATATGTGTGTGTATGTGTATCTGTGTATATGTATATACAGTATGTGTGTGTGTATCTGTGTATATGTATATACAGTATGTGTGTGTGTATATATCTGTGTATATGTATATATGTGTGTGTGTGTGTGTATATCTGTGTATATGTATATATGTGTGTGTGTATCTGTGTATATGTATATACTGTATGTGTGTGTGTGTGTGTGTATATCTGTGTATATGTATATACTGTATGTGTGTGTGTGTATATCTGTGTATATGTATATATATATATGTGTGTGTGTGTGTGTGTGTATCTGTGTATATGTATATACAGTATGTGTGTGTGTATTTGTGTATATGTATATACAGTATGTGTGTGTGTGTGTGTGTGTGTGTGTGTGTATATATGTATAGTTTTGTTTATTTATTATCACCCAGGTTTGGGAGTTTCTTTTGGTTCTTTCTCCAGCCGGGCGGCTTCTTTTCCATTATGATTACAGCCGGGGATGGCTTTTGTAGTTTACATTTTATGGCTTAAATTGCCTGGATTAATTAATTAATTTATTTATTTTTTGTGTGTGAATAGTTAGTATGAATGCTGGGCTGGCTTGGGGACAAAAGTTTAAGGATTTTATTTTTTGCTTCATACTATAATAATGTTTTATTATTATTAATAATATTTGTTATTTAATTCTGTAATTCCCAGTTATGTTTAAGTTATGGTGAGATATGCCTTGTTTGTTCATTTTTATATTGTTCTAATAAAAGAATTACAGAATGTAACTCAGGATCAGTAATGTATGTACATAGTGACCCCACCTGCAGAATAGTGAGTGCAGCTCTGGAGTCACTAGTATCCATATAATTATTACATATATCGAATAAAAGTAAAAAACTGCAACATTGTGACCCAGAAGAGTTGTGTACAGATCACTCTACATCCCCACCTGGTGGTCAGACTCTGTGTTCCCGCCTCTCAGGAGTGTTCAATTTCTTCTCTGAGGAATGAAAATTTCTGAAACTTTTGATTTGATATATTCCTATATGTACCTGATATATTCCTATATGGATATTATATATTATTATATGATATATTCCTATATGTACCTGATATATTCCTATATGGATATTATATGTTATTATATATTCCTATTTGTAGATGATATATTCCTATATCTACCTGATATATTCCTATATGGTATATTCCTATATGTACCTGATATATTCCTATATGGTATATTCCTATATGTACCTGATATATTCCTATATGGTATATTCCTATATGTACCTGATATATTCCTATATGGTATATTCCTATATGTACCTGATATATTCCTATATGGTATATTCCTATATGTACCTGATATATTCCTATATGGTATATTCTGTGGACATGTCACTGGTAAAGTGCTCGAGGGGATGTACATCTCACCCAGGTTGATACACAGTGTGAGATGGTGAGTCCAGGAGGCATCTGTGCTCAGCAGTGTTATGCTGCTGAGCTATTATTTATTATTGCCGGGCCTGGACTTACATGGAATGGCAGGTAGGTTTTGGTAGTGGGACTTGCCATTCCCTCCCCCTCGATCCAGTGTGGGTTTTGGGATCAGGTGAGCTCTGATCCCAATCAGCCTGAGAAGGCAAAAGCTGTGCTCAGTGTACAGGTCTCTCTCTCAGCCAGGAGTGAACAGCCTGCATGCTGTTTGGTGAGAGCTGGGAAGACAGCCGCTGCTGGGGCCTGTTCACACCCCGCAATACTGATCACTGAAGTGCCAGAGAGGTAACCTGCTGTATTAGTAAGCGCCCAGACGGGCAGGACTTTTTGTTTTGTTTATTCTCACTGCACGGTGTTGCTGTATTTATGTTACTGGACTGTTTATGCTACAAATAAACACCCAAAGCTGTTTTATGAGCCCAAGTTTGCTGCCTGAACTGTGTCCAAACACACCATCCCCCGGGAAGATCCCTACAATTGGTGCTGCGGAGCGGGCAAAACGGTTGCTAGGGGCAACGGTGTGCATCAACTTGGCTACAGCTGCTTATGTCCTGGGTGAAGGCTGCGGCTTCACTCCAAAAACAGTCAAGCAACATGGAGGAGATGATGAAGCAGTTAATGCAAGTGAATATGCAGCAACAACAGGCTCTGACAGACGCTAACCTACGCCATGAGCAAGCATTGGCCGCACAACAACAGGCACTGGCCGCACAACAACAGGCTCAGGCAGCCGCTAAACAGGATCAGGCAGCCGCTAATCTGCGCCATGAACAGACAATGGCTGCACATCAGCAAGCAATGGCTCAACAACAGAGACTTATTGAGCACCTGATAGCAAAGCAAGAGGCGTCTGCAGGTGCTAATCCCCAGCTGGTGGCAGCAGCCGCGCCAGAGACTTTGTCTGTGAGAAGAGCTGTGCAGCGTGCGCTGCAAAAGATGACTGCTGATGACGATGTTGAGGCCTACTTAACTGTCTTTGAGCGTGTGGCTGAGCGAGAAAAGTTACCCTCCACTGAGTGGGCAGAGGTCATTGCTCCCTATTTAACAGGCGAACCTCAAAAGGCCTATTATGACCTCAGTGAGCAAGAGGTCAAGGACTATCCTCGGCTAAGAGCAGAGATACTCGCCCCGACTAGGAGTTACTGCTGCTGTCCGTGCCCGGAGGGTCCGCAACTGGAGCTACAGTCTGGACAAGTCAGCGAGGTCCCAGATGTACGACCTGATTCATCTGGCAAGAAAATGGTTGGAGCCAGACACCTCTACTCCTGCCCAGATCCTAGAGAGGGTCGTGATGGATCGCTACCTCCGTGCCCTTCCTGCTGATCTACAACGCTGGGTGGGACAAGGCGACCCTAGGAGTGCCGACGAACTCGTCAGCCTTGTGGAGAGGTTCCAGGCGACCGAGGACTACCTCCGTGATGTTCCTGCAGCACCGTCACCTCCCCGGAGTGCCAGATCTGTGCCATCATCTGGTAAGAGACTTCCATCTATTGGGGGAGTGTGGAGGGGTGCTGATAGAGGGAAGAGCGCTCAGGAGGTGTCTCAGGGGCAAAAGACTGGTGGGGGACCCCGGTGGCTAAGTGGCCCTAAAAAGGACTCCCTGCCCAGGAGACCAGGCCCTATCCAGTGCTGGAGATGCCACGAGACGGGACATATGTCTGCCCATTGCCCTCTTACCTCTGAGCCCATGGAGTGTGACACTAGCCGGCGTCAGTCGCTATTTGCGGAGCCGTCTTTTGTTGCAGTCACTGGACTAGAGACTGAACCACAAGTCTGCAACATTACTGTAAATGACTTTCCTGTTAAGGCGTTGCTGGACTCAGGAAGCCTTGTCACCCTGGTGCATGCCAGCCTGGTGACTGGGGACTTTGTGCCAAAAAGACATATGAGTGTGGTATGCATACATGGTGATACAAAGGTTTACCCTATAGTACGGGCTAATGTCGGGACTGAACTAGGTGCTGTACAATATGAAGTGGGTGTGGTTAAAAACCTTATGCATAATGTTATATTGGGGCGTGATTTTCCTTTGTTCTGGGCTCTATGGGGAAAACAACAATCCCCTGAAAGGAGTGAGGAGACCCCTAAGCCTATTGCATTACCCACGGTAAATGATAAAAATGTACAGGAGGAATATGATGCTTTTCCTTTGCAGGTCCTGGCTGGTGAGGAAGAGGCTCCTCCCACTGCGCAAAATGTTCCAGACTTAGAGGTGTCTAGGGATAATTTTGGTACTGCACAATTACAGGACCCCACTCTCAAAAATGCGAGAGAGCAGGTCACTGTTATGAATGGGGTACCTCAGGAACCAGAAGCTGAGAAAAAATTTCCACATTTTTCTATGACAAATGATCTCTACTACAGAGTCACTAAAATTAATGATGAGGTGGTGGAACAGCTTCTGGTGCCTAAGTCGTACCGGCGTCAGGTACTCGACATGGCCCATAATCACGTCCTTGGGGGCCACTTGGGGACAGATAAAACGCAGGAGAGAGTCCTCCAGAGGTTTTATTGGCCTGCGATTTATGCTGACATAAAAAAATACTGTGAGTCGTGCCCCACATGTCAGCTTAGCGCTCCAGTGTCGCATTTTCGCAGTCCTTTGGTCCCACTCCCCATCATAGAGGTACCTTTTGACCGGATCGCAATGGACTTGGTGGGTCCCATTGTAAAGTCGGCTAGGGGACACCAGTACATTCTAGTGGTGTTGGACTACGCGACCCGCTATCCTGAGGCTGTACCCCTAAGAAACACTACCTCTAAAACAATTGCACGGGAATTGTTTTATATGTTTTCCAGGGTGGGGATCCCCAAGGAAATCTTGACTGACCAAGGTACACCATTTGTGTCAAAGGTGATGAAAGAGCTATGCAAACTGTTTAAAATCTCACACCTACGTACCTCTGTATATCACCCACAGACAGACGGGTTAGTGGAGAGGTTTAATAAAACCCTGAAACATATGTTAAAAAAAGTGGTGGAAAAGGATGGTCGTGATTGGGATCACTTACTACCTTATCTGATGTTTTCTATTAGGGAAGTACCCCAAGCGTCCACAGGGTTCTCTCCCTTCGAATTAGTCTATGGTCGTCACCCTAGGGGTTTATTGGATATAGCGAAAGAGACATGGGAAAGTGAGTCCACCCCATACAAGAGTGTTATAGAGCATGTAGCACAAATGCAGGACCGTATAGCCACTGTAATGCCCCTAGTAAGGGAACACCTCCAGAGGGCGCAAGAGGGCCAAAGCAGAATTTACAATCGTTCTGCAAGAATCAGGACATTTAGCCCAGGTGACCGGGTACTCATACTTGTTCCCACTGTAGAAAGCAAATTCTTAGCAAAGTGGCAGGGTCCCTATGAAATTGTAGAGAAGATCAGTGAGGTCAACTACAAGGTACACCAACCAGGTAGAAGGAAGCCTTTCCAAGTTTATCACATAAACTTGATCAAGCCCTGGAAAGACAGGGAATCCTTGGTGGCGACAAAGCCTGTTGGTCATCTGTCACCACCAATCCCTCCGGTCAGGATTGGTGACACCCTATCAGTATCCCAGAAGCAGGAAGCTAAGGAGTTCCTGCAGAAAAATAAAAACAAGTTTTCTGACCTACCAGGGCGTACGCATCTCATTAGTCATCATATTGAAACTGAGCCTAGAAGCAGAGTAAACCTTAAGCCCTATAGGATACCAGAAGCCCGGAGGGAGGGGGTTAGTGAAACCACAACTAAATAAAATCGAGGCAATACAGAATTGGCCTCAACCCCTCACAAAGAAACAGGTCAGAGCTTTCCTGGGTATTACGGGCTATTACCGTAGGTTTGTGCAAAATTTTGCCTCAGTTGCAGCCCCACTAACTGACCTGACAAAGGGTGCGAAGTCCGCAATGGTGACATGGACTCCAGAGGCCGAGAAGGCTTTTCAAAGCCTCAAGTCTGCCCTGTGCCAACAGCCTGTGCTAGTTACCCCTGACTTTAGGCGAGAGTTTTTGGTACAGACAGACGCCTCTAACACAGGGTTAGGTGCCGTCCTCTCACAGGTCGTGAATGGCGAGGAGCACCCGGTGATGTACTTAAGTAGGAAGCTATCCCCGGCCGAGAAAAACTACGCCATAGTTGAGCGAGAATGTCTGGCAGTGAAGTGGGCCCTAGAATCCCTGAGGTACTACCTACTAGGCAGGAGGTTTAAGTTAGTGACAGACCATGCCCCCCTAACATGGATGAAAATAAACAAGGAGAAGAATGCAAGGGTGACTAGGTGGTTTCTGTCCCTACAAAACTTTAATTTCACTGTGGAACACCGGCCAGGGAAATTACAGGCAAATGCTGACGCCCTATCAAGGGTACACTGCCTGTGGGGACAATACGCTCAGCCCTCCGGTCTGAAGAAGAGGGGGGGGATATGTGGACATGTCACTGGTAAAGTGCTCGAGGGGATGTACATCTCACCCAGGTTGATACACAGTGTGAGATGGTGAGTCCAGGAGGCATCTGTGCTCAGCAGTGTTATGCTGCTGAGCTATTATTTATTATTGCCGGGCCTGGACTTACATGGAATGGCAGGTAGGTTTTGGTAGTGGGACTTGCCATTCCCTCCCCCTCGATCCAGTGTGGGTTTTGGGATCAGGTGAGCTCTGATCCCAATCAGCCTGAGAAGGCAAAAGCTGTGCTCAGTGTACAGGTCTCTCTCTCAGCCAGGAGTGAACAGCCTGCATGCTGTTTGGTGAGAGCTGGGAAGACAGCCGCTGCTGGGGCCTGTTCACACCCCGCAATACTGATCACTGAAGTGCCAGAGAGGTAACCTGCTGTATTAGTAAGCGCCCAGACGGGCAGGACTTTTTGTTTTGTTTATTCTCACTGCACGGTGTTGCTGTATTTATGTTACTGGACTGTTTATGCTACAAATAAACACCCAAAGCTGTTTTATGAGCCCAAGTTTGCTGCCTGAACTGTGTCCAAACACACCATCCCCCGGGAAGATCCCTACAATTCCTATATGTACCTGATATATTCCTATATGGATATTATATATTATATATTCCTATATGTAGATAATATATTCCTATATGTAAATGATTTATTCCTATATGTAGATGATATATTCCTATATGGATATTATATGTTATTATATATTCCTATATGGATATTATATGTTATTATATTATATATTCCTATATGTAGATTTTATATCCCTATATGTAGATAATATATTCCTATATGTACCTGATATATTCCTATATGTAGATGATATATTCCTATATGTAGATGATATATTCCTATATGGATAGTATATATTATTATATGATATATTCCTATATGATATATTCCTATATGTATATACCTCGTCCCCTTTGCCGCCAGACTTGTGCAGATCTGATGCTTCTGTATCTAATAATACACAGCATTGTATCCATCGCCATCTCACTGATTGAGTGTGGGCTGTGTGTGCTATAGGACCCTGTTATTAGGCCCGAGTATCATCAGTATAGGGCACAGGTGCGGGCATTCCACCATTAAAGTCAATGGCATCTGCTGCTCTCCACCAAGAATGCAATGTCTGTGGAAGCAGTGTGAGCCTGACGGGACGGATAACAGACACTACTCAAGTGCCATTGACTTTGACGGTGTCTGAGACCTCTGACCTGTGCTCCCCGCTCTTAGGGAATAATGGGGGTTGTAGTTTCAGGGAAACTTCTGGGATTTTGCAACAATGTATCAGCGCAGGTAAAGAGGCGGCTCACTGCCCGGATACTAGAATATTCTCAGGATGGAATCAGGAGCCGCTGTGGATCTGACACCAGACGAGTAATTATCCAGACTGCTGAGATCAGACGTCTCTGTAATCCTGGGACTGTGTAATTACAGGGACCGGGACCGTCACATGACCTGTAACCACCAATAACAAGCCACACAAGATAATGGGGCCCATGGGCCGAGGTATGGAATCTTCCCTCCCCCAATGTCAGTCAAAGCATAAGGTAGAAGGACTAATCTGATAATATACATTAATGAGGTTCTGCAGCAGCTGTGGTGTAGTATGATGAGGTTCTGCAGCAGCTGAGGTGTAGTATGAGGTTCTGCAGCAGCTGAGGTGTATGATGAGGTTCTGCAGCAGCTGAGGTGTAGGATGAGGTTCTGCAGCAGCTGAGGTGCAGTATGATGTTCTGCAGCAGCTGAGGTGTAGTATGAGGTTCTGCAGCAGCTGAGGTGTAGGATGAGGTTCTGCAGCAGCTATGGTGTAGGATGATGAGGTTCTGCAGCAGCTGAGGTGTAGTATGAGGTTCTGCAGCAGCTGAGGTGTAGGATGATGAGGTTCTGCAGCAGCTGAGGTGTAGTATGAGGTTCTGCAGCAGCTGAGGTGTAGTATGAGGTTCTGCAGCAGCTGAGGTGTAGGATGAGGTTCTGCAGCAGCTGAGGTGTATGATGAGGTTCTGCAGCAGCTGAGGTGTATGATGAGGTTCTGCAGCAGCTGAGGTGTAGTATGATGAGGTTCTGCAGCAGCTGAGGTGTAGTATGAGGTTCTGCAGCAGCTGGGGTGTAGTATGATGAGGTTCTGCAGCAGCTGAGGTGTAGGATGAGGTTCTGCAGCAGCTGAGGTGTAGTATGAGGTTCTGCAGCAGCTGAGGTGTGTATGATGAGGTTCTGCAGCAGCTGAGGTGTAGGATGAGGTTCTGCAGCAGCTGTGGTGTAGGATGAAGAGGTTCTGCAGCAGCTGAGGTGTAGGATGATGAGGTTCTGCAGCAGCTGAGGTGTAGTATGATGAGGTTCTGCAGCAGCTGTGGTGTAGTATGATGAGGTTCTGCAGCAGCTGAGGTGTAGTATGAGGAGGTTCTGCAGCAGCTGGGGTGTAGTATGATGAGGTTCTGCAGCAGCTGAGGTGTAGGATGAGGTTCTGCAGCAGCTGAGGTGTAGGATGATGAGGTTCTGCAGCAGCTGAGGTGTAGGATGATGAGGTTCTGCAGCAGCTGAGGTGTAGTATGAGGTTCTGCAGCAGCTGAGGTGTATGATGAGGTTCTGCAGCAGCTGAGGTGTAGTATGATGAGGTTGTGCAGCAGCTGAGGTGTAGTATGATGAGGTTCTGCAGCAGCTGAGGTGTAGTATGATGAGGTTCTGCAGCAGCTGAGGTGTAGGATGAGGTTCTGCAGCAGCTGAAGTGTAGTATGAGGTTCTGCAGCAGCTGAGGTGTATGATGAGGTTCTGCAGCAGCTGAGGTGTAGGATGATGAGGTTCTGCAGCAGCTGAGGTGTAGTATGATGAGGTTCTGCAGCAGCTGAGGTGTAGTATGAGGCTCTGCAGCAGCTGAGGTGTAGTACGATGAGGTTCTGCAGCAGCTGAGGTGTAGTATGAGGCTCTGCAGCAGCTGAGGTGTAGTACGATGAGGTTCTGCAGCAGCTGAGGTGTAGTATGAGGCTCTGCAGCAGCTGAGGTGTAGTACGATGAGGCTGTGCAGCAGCTGAGGTGTAGTATGAGGTTCTGCAGCAGCTGAGGTGTAAGATGAGGTTCTGCAGCAGCTGAGGTGTAAGATGAGGTTCTGCAGCTGCTGAGGTGTAGGATGAGGTTCTGCAGCAGCTGAGGTGTAGTATGATGATGTTCTGCAGCAGCTGAGGTGTAGGATGATGAGGTTCTGCAGCAGCTCTGGTGTAAGATCAGGTTCTGCAGCAGCTGAGGTGTAGGATTAGGTTCTGCAGCAGCTATGGTGTAGTATGATGAGGTTCTGCAGCAGCTGAGGTGTAGGATTAGGTTCTGCAGCAGCTATGGTGTAGTATGATGAGGTTCTGCAGCAGCTGAGGTGTAGGATGAGGTTCTGCAGCAGCTGAGGTGTAGGATGAGGTTCTGCAGCAGCTGAGGTGTAGGATGAGGTTCTGCAGCAGCTGAGGTGTAGGATTAGGTTCTGCAGCAGCTGAGGTGTATTATGAGGTTCTGCAGCAGCTGAGGTGTAGGATGAGGTTCTGCAGCAGCTGAGGTGTATGATGAGGCTCTGCAGCAGCTGAGGTGTAGTATGATGAGATTCTGCAGCAGCTGAGGTGTATGATGATGAGGTTCTGCAGCAGCTGAGGTGCAGTATGATGAGGTTCTGCAGCAGCTGAGGTGTAGGATGATGAGGTTCTGCAGCAGCTGAGGTGTAGTATGAGGTTCTGCAGCAGCTAAAGTGTAGTATGAGGTTCTGCAGCAGCTGAGGTGTATGATAAGGTTCTGCAGCAGCTGAGGTGTATGATGAGGTTCTGCAGCAGCTGAGGTGTATGATAAGGTTCTGCAGCAGCTGAGGTGTATGATGAGGTTCTGCAGCAGCTGAGGTGTATGATGAGGTTCTGCAGCAGCTGAAGTGTAGTATGAGGTTCTGCAGCAGCTGAGGTGTATGATGAGGTTCTGCAGCAGCTGAGGTGTATGATGAGGTTCTGCAGCAGCTGAGGTGTATGATGAGGTTGTGCAGCAGTTGAGGTGTAGGATGAGGTTCTGCAGCAGCTGATTAGTGCCCAGGTACGGTCTGTTCCCACATATGATATAATAGGATGTATACAATCTCTGATCCCCCTGTAACATGTAGGTGTCTGTATAGGGTGTATGACCCCTCTGTATCTGCAGATAGACCGGCTATGACATCACTCTATTATATCATTATTACACAGTCCTGGCCCTGGGGGCATTGAGGTTAATAAAATTCCCTTATTATGAGATGCAGAGCTCCTCATGTCACAGCGGGGAGCACAGCGAGCACGCTCCTCGTGTCACAGCTGGGAGCACAGCGAGCACGCTCCTCATGTCACAGCGGGGAGCACAGCGAGCATGCTCATGTCACAGCGGGGAGCACAGCGAGCACGCTCCTCATGTCACAGCGGGGAGCACAGCGAGCATGCCCCTCATGTCACAGCGGGGAGCACAGCGAGCACGCTCCTCATGTCACAGCGGGTAGCACAGCGAGCATGCTCATGTCACAACGGGGAGCACAGCGAGCATGCTCATGTCACAGCGGGAAGCACAGCGAGCACACTCCTCATATCACAGCGGGGAGCACAGCGAGCACACTCCTCATATCACAGCGGGGAGCACAGCGAGCATGCTCCTCATATCACAGCAGGGAGCACAGCGAGCACGCTCATGTCACAGCGGGGAGCACAGCTAGCACGCCCCTCATGTCACAGCGGGGAGCACAGCGAGCACGCTCCTCATGTCACAACAGGGAGGCACAGCGAGCACGCTCCTCATGTCACAGCGGGAAGCATAGCGAGCACGCTCATGTCACAGCGGGGAGCAAAGCGAGCACGCTCCTAATATCACAGCAGGGAGCACAGTAAGCACGCCTATGTCACAGCGGGAAGCACAGCGAGCACGCTCATGTCACAGCAGGGAGCACAGCGATCACGCTCCTCATGTCACAGCGGGGAGCACAGCGAGCACGCCCCTCATGTCACAGCGCGTAGCCCCCTCATTTTACAGCGGGGAGCACAGCGAGCACGCTCCTCATACCATAGCATAGCATAGCGAGCACACCCCTAATGTCACAGTGGGAAACACAGCGAGTAGGCCTCTTATTTCAAAACAGGGAGCACAGCGAGCACACCCCTCATGTCACTGCGAGCACACCTCTCATGTCACTGCGAGCACACCTCTCATGTCACTGCGAGCACACTCCTCATGTCACAGCGGAGAGCACAGCAAGCACGCTCCTCATGTCACAGTGGGGAGCACAGGGAGCATGCCCCTCATGTCACAGCGGGGAGCACAGCGAGCACGCTCCTCATGTCAAAGCGGGGAGCACAGTGAGCATGCCCCTCATGTCACAGCGGGGAGCACAGTGAGCACGCTCCTCATGTCACAGCGGGGAGCACAGTGAGCATGCCCCTCGTGTCATAGCGGGGAGCACAGTGAGCACGCTCCTCATGTCACAGCGGGAAGCACAGCAAGCACGCTCCTCGTGTCACAGCGGGGAGCACAGCGAGCACGCTCCTCGTGTCACAGCGGGGAGCACAGCGAGCACGCTCCTCATGTCACAGCGGGGAGCACAGCGAGCATGCTCATGTTCCAACGGGGAGCACAGCGAGCATGCTCATGTCAAAGCAGGGAGCACAGCGAGCACGCTCCTCATGTCACAGCGGGGAGCACAGCAAGCATGCTCATGTCACAGCGGGGAGCACAGCGAGCACGCCCCTCATGTCACAGCGGGGAGCACAGCGAGCACGCCCCTCATGTCACAGCGGCGAGCACAGCGAGCACGCTCCTCATGTCACAGCGGGTAGTACAGCGAGCATGCTCATGTCACAACGGGGAGCACAGCGAGAATGCTCATGTCACAGCGGGGAGCACAGCGAGCACACTCCTCATATCACAGCGGGGAGCACAGGGAGCACACTCCTCATGTCACAGTAGGGAGCACAGCGAGCACGCTCCTCATATCACAGTGGGGAGCACAGCGAGCACGCTCCTCATGTCACAGCGGGGAGCACAGCGAGCATGCTCCTCATATCACAGTAGGGAGCACAGCGAGCACGCTCATGTCACAGCGGGGAGCACAGCTAGCACGCCCCTCATGTCACAGCGGGGAGCACAGCGAGCACGCCCCTCATGTCACAACAGGGAGGCACAGCGAGCACGCTCCTCATGTCACAGCGGGGAGCATAGCGAGCACGCTCATGTCACAGCGGGGAGCACAGCGAGCACGCTCCTCATATCACAGCAGGGAGCACAGTAAGCACGCCTATGTCACAGCGGGAAGCACAGCGAGCACGCTCATGTCACAGCGGGGAGCACATCGATCACGCTCCTCATGTCACAGTGGGTAGCACAGCGAGCACGCCCCTCATGTCACAGCGCGTAGCCCCCTCATTTTACAGCGGGGAGCACAGCGAGCACGCTCCTCATACCATAGCATAGCATAGCGAGCACACCCCTAATGTCACAGTGGGAAACACAGCGAGTAGGTCTCTTATTTCAAAACAGGAAGCACAGCGAGCACACCCCTCATGTCACTGCGAGCACACCTCTCATGTCACTGCGAGCACACCTCTCATGTCACTGCGAGCACACCTCTCATGTCACTGCGAGCACACTCCTCATGTCACAGCGGGGAGCACAGCGAGCACGCTCCTCATGTCACAGCGGGGAGCACAGTGAGCATGCCCCTCATGTCACAGCGGGGAGCACAGCGAGCACGCTCCTCATGTCAAAGCGGGGAGCACAGTGAGCACGCTCCTCATGTCACAGCGGGGAGCACAGTGAGCACGCTCCTCATGTCACAGCGGGGAGCACAGCGAGCACGCTCCTCATGTCAAAGCGGGGAGCACAGTGAGCATGCCCCTCATGTCACAGCGGGGAGCACAGTGAGCACGCTCCTCATGTCACAGCGGGGAGCACAGTGAGCACGCTCCTCATGTCACAGCGGGGAGCACAGTGAGCATGCCCCTCATGTCACAGCGGGGAGCACAGTGAGCACGCTCCTCATGTCACAGCGGGGAGCACAGCGAGCACGCCCCTCATGTCACAGTCAGCACACCCCTTTATGTCACAGCGGAGAGCACAGCCAGTCCCGCTATCATAAGAGTCACTTTTACATTGCATGAAGCCTCATAATAGTGATTGGGATCAGGGTGTAATTAGTAACATCACCTGCAGTATTAAAGGGGCGCCATTGTATCAAACATCTTTCCCTCATCTCGTAGCCTTTGGGATTCCTAAGATCATTGTGATTTACTTAATTTACCCCAGAAAAGAAGCTCTAAAGTCTTGGCCACTAGGTGTCTCACCTGCCAGCAATCTGCTGTCCACTGCCTGTTGTTAGGCTCAGTCCCTCTCTAATAAGAAAGAGACCAAGACTGAACACAAAGTAGGGGTGGGGCTTAGCTAGTGCTATGTGCAGAGAGGGAGCCTGTCGTTCACCTGCACACACACAGGATACCAGGGACCTTCGCTCTAAACCACAGGACACAAAGGACCTGAGCACTAACCTGTAGGACACCAGGGACCTGCAATCTAAACCACAGGACAACAGTGAATTAAGCTCCAAATGACAGAACACAATGGACTGCAGCTCTAAACTACAGGGCACCAGGGATATGAGCAGTAACCCACAGGACACCAGGGATATAAGCAGTAACCCACAGGACACCAGGGATATAAGCAGTAACCCACAGGACACCAGGGATATAAGCAGTAACCCACAGGACACCAGGGATATAAGCAGTAACCCACAGGACACCAGGGATATAAGCTGTAACCACAGGACACCAGGGATATAAAGCAGTAACCACAGGACACCAGGGATATAAAGCAGTAACCACAGGACACCAGGGATATTAAGCAGTAACCACAGGAAACCAGGGATATTAAGCAGTAACCACAGGACACCAGGGATATAAGCAGTAACGACTGGACACCAGGGATATAAGCAGTAACCCACAGGACACCAGGGATATAAGCAGTAACCATAGGACACCAGGGATATAAGCTGTAACCACAGGACACCAGGGATATAAGCTGAAACCACATGACACCAGGGATATTAAGCAGTAACCACAGGACACCAGGGATATTAAGCAGTAACCACAGGACACCAGGGATATTAAGCAGTAACCACAAGACACCAGGGATATAAGCAGTAACCCACAGGACACCAGGGATATAAGCAGTAACCCACAGAACACCAGGGATATAAGCAGTAACCACAGGACACCAGGGATATAAGCAGTAACCACAGGACACCAGGGATATATGCAGTAACCACAGGACACCAGGGATATAAGCAGTAACCACAGGACACCAGGGATATAAGCAGTAACCACATGACACCAGGGATATTAAGCAGTAACCACAGGACACCAGGGATATTAAGCAGTAACCACAGGACACCAGGGATATTAAGCAGTAACCCACAGAACACCAGGGATATAAGCAGTAACCACAGGACACCAGGGATATAAGCAGTAACCACAGGACACCAGGGATATAAGCAGTAACCACAGGACACCAGGGATATAAGCAGTAACCCACAGGACACCAGGGATATAAGCAGTAACCCACAGGACACCAGGGATATAAGCAGTAACCCACAGGACACCGGATATTTAGCTTAAAAACCCAATGAGATGAGTGATAGATCATGTGACCTGAGCGTCCGCTGCTCCCGTTCCCTCCCGTATTTCCGACCTTTCTGTACCTTTCTGTAACCGGCGCACCTGGCGCTCTTCTGTATACTCTGCAGACACCTTATAAATCACCTCCAGCTGCTCCAGAAACCAGACAGTCTAAGGAGTAAAACAAAGGGCGTCTGGGCTGGGACTGTACTGCAGCATCATAAGGGACAGTATACCCTGCTGCAATGGAAACACACAGGATCCATACAGGAAACATGCAGGATCTATACGCGACAACTACAGGATCCATACAGGAAAACTACAGGATCCATACAGGAAACATACAGGATCCTTACAATAAACATGCAGGATTCATACAGGAAAACTACAGGATCCATACAGGACACATACAGGATCCATACAGACAAACTACAGGATCCATACAGGAAAACTACAGGATGCATACAGGAAAACTACAGGATCCATACAGGAAAACTACAGGATCCATGCAGGATCCATACAGGAAAACTACAAGATCCATACAGGACACTTGCAGGATCCATGCAGAAAACTTATGGGATCCATATAGGAAAACTGCAGGATCCATATAGGATCCACACAGGACACATACAGGAGTCATACAGGATCCATAAAGGAAAACTACAGGATCCATTCAGGAAACATACAGGAAACCTACAAGATCAATACAGGAAACATACAGGATCCATAAAGGAAAACTTCAGGATCCATACAGGAAACATACAGGATTCATACAGGAAAACTACAGGATCCATATGGGAAACATACAGGATCCATAACGGAAAACTACAGGATCCATACAGGAAAACTACAGGATTCATACAGGAAAACTACGGGATCCATATAGGAAAACTGCAGGATCCATATAGGATCCACACAGGACACATACAGGAGCCGTACAGGAAACATACAGGATCCATAAAGGAAAACTACAGGATCCATTCAGGAAACATACAGGAAACCTACAAGATCAATACAGGAAACATACAGGATCCATAAAGGAATACTACAGGATCCATACAGGAAACATACAGGATCCATAAAGGAAAACTACAGGATCCATACAGGAAAACTACAGGATTTATACAGAAAAACTACAGGATCCATATAGGAAACATACAGGATCCATAAGCAAACATGCAGGATCCATACAGGAAAACTACAGGATCCATTTAGGAAAACTACAGAATCCATACAGGACACCTTCAGGATCCATACAGGAAACCTACAGGATCCATACAGGAAACCTACAGGATCCATACAGGAAACCTACAGGATCCATACAGGAAACCTTCAGGATCCATACAGGAAACCTTCAGGATCCATACAGGAAACCTACAGGATCCATACAGGAAACCTTCAGGATCCATACAGGAAACCTACAGGATCCATACAGGAAACCTACAGGATACCTACAGGATCCATACAGGAAACCTTCAGGATCCATACAGGAAACCTTCAGGATCCATACAGGAAACCTTCAGGATCCATACAGGAAACCTTCAGGATCCATACAGGAAACCTTCAGGATCCATACAGGAAACCTTCAGGATCCATACAGGAAACCTACAGGATCCATACAGGAAACCTACAGGAAACCTACAGGATCCATGCAGGAAATGTGCAGGAACCATACAGGAACTAAACAGGAAATATACAGGATGCAGACAGGACACATATGGGATCCATACAGGAAATATACAGGACACATATGGGATCCATACAGGAAACATGCAGGATCCATAAAGGAAACATACAGGAAACATGCAGGATCCATACAGGAAATATATAGGATCCACACAGGACACATACAGGATCCATACAGGAAACATGCAGGATGCATACAGGAAACCTACAGGATCCATACAGGAAACCTACAGGATCCATACAAGAAAACTACAGGATCCATATAGGAAACATGCAGGATCCATACAGGAAAACTACAGGATCCATACAGGAAACATACAGGAAATCCATACAGGAAACATACAGGATCCATACAGGAAACATGCAGGATCCATACAGGATCCATACAGAAAACATACAGGATCCATACAGGAAACATGCAGGATCCATACAGGATCCTTACAGAAAACATACAGGATCCATACAGGAAACATGCAGGATCCATACAGGAAACCTACAGGATCAATACAGGGAACATACAGGATCCATAAAGGAAAACTACAGGATCCACACAGGAAACCTACAGGATCCATACAGGAAACCTACAGGAAACATACAGGATCCATACAGGAAAACTATAGGATCCACATAGGAAACATACAGGATCCATACAGGAAATATACATGAAACATACATGATCTCTACAGGAAACATATAGGATCCATACAGAATCCATACAGGCAACCTACTGGATCCATACAGGAAACATAATGGATCCATGCCCCCTCCCTCACGTAGTTATATAGACACAGCAGCGAGGACTGAACAATGGCTATATAACATGGCAAATCTTTGGACAAGTGACAGAATCTGGAGCCAGGAATCACCACGGCAGGAGCCAGGGATCACCACGGCAGGAGCTAGGGATCACCACGGCAGGAGCCAGGGATCACCACGGCAGGAGCTAGGGATCACCAGGGCAGGAGCTAGGGATCACCAGGGCAGGAGCTAGGGATCACCACGGCAGGAGCTAGGGATCACCAGGGCAGGAGCTAGGGATCACCAGGGCAGGAGCTAGGGATCACCACGGCAGGAGCCAGGGATCACCATGGCAGGAGCCAGGGATCACCACGGCAGGAGCTAGGGATCACCACGGCAGGAGCTAGGGATCACCACGGCAGGAGCTAGGGATCACCATGGCAGGAGCTAGGGATCACCATGGCAGGAGCTAGGGATCACCACGGCAGGTGCTAGGGATCACCAGGGCAGGAGCTAGGGATCACCATGGCAGGAGCCAGGGATCACCAGGGCAGGAGCTAGGGATCACCACGGCAGGAGCTAGGGATCACCAGGGCAGGAGCTAGGGATCACCACGGCAGGAGCTAGGGATCACCAGGGCAGGAGCTAGGGATCACCAGGGCAGGAGCTAGGGATCACCATGGCAGGAGCTAGGGATCACCATGGCAGGAGCTAGGGATCACCAGGGCAGGAGCTAGGGATCACCAGGGCAGGAGCTAGGGATCACCATGGCAGGAGCTAGGGATCACCATGGCAGGAGCTAGGGATCACCAGGGCAGGAGCCAGTGTTTAGCAGAGCAGCTGTTCTCCATTAGGCTTATACAGAGGGGTCCTGTGGAGGGGACCCCTCTATGACATGAGTATATGTACAGGGATTGTCTTTCTGAGTTGGCATCTGTATAAATGTGCCCACATGGTAGACCTCTGTAGAGAGCGCTGCATGGACCCCCCCTACTGGCTCTACATAGGATTGCACCCCATAATAATCTGCACATTATCTGCTATTGTCTCTGGGCCGTGTTCACACTTTGCCCCTGAGGGCAGTTTGGCCTCACAATGTTTATTGACCAAAGACGTCACATTTTCCAGGCAGGTCAATGTCATGGTGGAGATATTGTGTGTGACTGTATACTACCTGTACCTATATACTGTGTGTGACTGTACATTACATGTACCTGTATACTGCCTGTACCTATATACTGTGTGTGACTGTATACTACCTGTACCTATATACTGTGTGTGACTGTACATTACATGTACCTGTATACTGCCTGTACCTATATACTGTGTGTGACTGTATATTACGTGTACCTCTCCCTTTATATACCTGTATACTGTGTACACCTGCACCTCTATATACCTGTGTACTGTGTACACCTGCACCTCTATATACCTGTATACTGTGTACACCTGCACCTCTATATACCTGTATACTGTGTACACCTGCACCTCTATATACCTGTATACTGTGTACACCTGCACCTCTATATACCTGTATACTGTGTACACCTGCACCTCTATATACCTGTATACTGTGTACACCTGCACCTCTATATACCTGTATACTGTGTACACCTGCACCTCTATATACCTGTATACTGTGTACACCTGTACCTTTATATACCTGTATACTGTGTACACCTGCACCTCTATATACCTGTATACTGTGTACACCTGCACCTCTATATACCTGTATACTGTGTACACCTGCACCTCTATATACCTGTATACTGTGTACACCTGCACCTCTATATACCTGTATACTGTGTACACCTGCACCTCTATATACCTGTATACTGTGTACACCTGCACCTCTATATACCTGTATACTGTGTACACCTGCACCTTTATATACCTGTATACTGTGTACACCTGCACCTCTATATACCTGTATACTGTGTACACCTGCACCTCTATATACCTGTATACTGTGTACACCTGCACCTCTATATACCTGTATACTGTTTGTGGCCGTAGCCGCCTTTACTGGGGTTTGTTATTTCTGCATTGTCAAAAAAGAAAACCTAGTGAGGAGATTTCTGGTATATAGCGGGTATACACGGAGATGGGGGGCCCACTGCCCACTCCCCCCCCCCCCCCCCCAATATAATCATATTATAAATACAGGGAATGGGGGGGGGCAGAGCAACAAATGGCCCCAAAAGCTCAACACAAGTGGGGAACTAAAGGCAACATACACAAGGAATGCAGGGGGGCAGGGGACCCCAATACTGAATGTACCCCACCCTGCAGTGATAATAAACCTCTGCCCCCCAATACTGAATGTACCCCACCCTGCAGTGATAATAAACCTCTGCCCCCCAATACTGAATGTACCCCAGCCTGCAGTGATAATAAACCTCTGCCCCCCCAATACTGAATGTACCCCACCCTGCAGTGATAATAAACCTCTGCCCCCCAGCAATGAGCCCCGGTACCTGTCAGGCGCTCCTGGCTGCCCCCGGGCTCGGTGTCCCTCCTCTTGGCGCACGTCCCCTGCCCCTGCACCAGCGCCTGCAGGGGGAGCTCGGAGCCGGGGTGCGGATAGCAGCGGAGTCCGCCCGCACATCGCGCCGTGTACACACCGCACGCTTCTCCCTCCAGCCGGGCGCAGACCGAGCAGCAGCCGCAGCCCGGAGCCCGAACCAGCTCCACACAGGGCGGCCGGGCGGAGGGACAGGCGGCCAGGCGCTCCGGGGTGCACTGCGGGCAGCGGAAAAGGACGTCCGCGGCGGATGGGGCGCACACACAGGCGAGCAAGAGCAGCAGGTGCCCGGGGAGACGCATCCTGGAGAGACGGTGGGAAGGGGTCCGGAACCGTGCCGGGGGTCTGACTGCTGCCCCTCTACCTGCCGGGGGTCTGACTGCTGCCCCTCTACCTGCCGGGGGTCTGACTGCTGCCCCTCTACCTGCCAAGGGTCTGACTGCTGCCCCTCTACCTGCCCGGGGGTCTGACTGCTGCCCCTCTACCTGCCGGGGGTCTGACTGCTGCCCCTCTACCTGCCAAGGGTCTGACTGCTGCCCCTCTACCTGCCGGGGGTCTGACTGCTGCCCCTCTACCTGCCGGGGGTCTGACTGCTGCCCCTCTACCTGCCGGGGGTCTGACTGCTGCCCCTCTACCTGCCGGGGGTCTGACTGCTGCCCCTCTACCTGCCGGGGGTCTGACTGCTGCCCCTCTACCTGCCGGGGGTCTGACTGCTGCCCCTCTAACTGCCGGGGGTCTGACTGCTGCCCCTCTACCTGCCCGGGGGTCTGACTGCTGCCCCTCTACCTGCCGGGGGTCTGACTGCTGCCCCTCTACCTGCCAAGGGTCTGACTGCTGCCCCTCTACCTGCCCGGGGGTCTGACTGCTGCCCCTCTACCTGCCGGGGGTCTGACTGCTGCCCCTCTACCTGCCAAGGGTCTGACTGCTGCCCCTCTACCTGCCGGGGGTCTGACTGCTGCCCCTCTACCTGCCGGGGGTCTGACTGCTGCCCCTCTACCTGCCGGGGGTCTGACTGCTGCCCCTCTACCTGCCGGGGGTCTGACTGCTGCCCCTCTAACTGCCGGGGGTCTGACTGCTGCCCCTCTACCTGCCCGGGGGTCTGACTGCTGCCCCTCTAACTGCCGGGGGTCTGACTGCTGCCCCTCTAACTGCCCGACAACGAGGGACTGCAAATTACCACCAGCCCTTCCCTTCAGTCTATAGCTGCATCCTCTGGCCTCTACCTGTAACTGCACCCTGTTACCCCAGTCTGTGGCTGCACCCTGTTACCCCAGTCTGTCGCTGCACCCTGTTGCCCCTGCCCTGTGCAGTCAGACACTAGTTGGCAGCTGGAGCTGGTTCAGCACTTTGCTCCTGTCTCTCTCACTTCTCTCTGCACCTTTCCTCTGCTTTTATTTCTCCTCTCCCCTCCTGCCTGTCTCCTCCTCCTCCCACTCTCTGGGCTCTGTCTCTCTCGCTTTGTGGCCGCTCTGTCTATTTCCCTCTCATCACTGTATCTCTTCTATAAGTGACTATAAGGGGTCTCGTCTGTCCTCAGCCCAGCAGACACTCGGGTGCAGTCTGATGCCCCATCCTTGTTTCAGTCCAGTCCAGTCTCTCCAATGCCCCATCCTTGTTTCAGTCCAGTCCAGTCTCTCCAATGCCCCAGCCTTCTCTCCGATGCCCCATCCTTGTCTCCGATGCCCCATCCTTGTTTCCGATGCCCCATCCTTGTTTCCGATGCCCCATCCTTGTTTCCGATGCCCCATAATTGTCTCCGATGTCTAGCCTTGTTTCCGATGCCCCATCCTTGTCTCCGTTGCCCCATCCTTGTCTCCGATGCCCCATCCTTATTTCCGATGCCCCATCCTTGTCTCCGATGCCCCATCCTTGTCTCTGATGCCTAGCCTTGTCTCCGATGCCCCATGCTTGTCTCCGATGCCCCATCCTTGTCTCCGATGCCCCATCCTTGTCTCCGATGCCCCATCCTTGTCTCTGATGCCTAGCCTTGTTTCCGATGCCCCATGCTTGTCTCCGATGCCCCATCCTTGTCTCTGATGCCTAGCCTTGTCTCTGATGCCTAGCCTTGTTTCCGATGCCCCATGCTTGTCTCCGATGCCCCATCCTTGTCTCTGATGCCCCATCCTTGTCTCCGTTGCCCCATCCTTGTCTCCGTTGCCCCATCCTTGTCTCCGTTGCCCCATCCTTGTCTCCGATGCCCCATCCTTGTCTCTGATGCCCCATCCTTGTCTCTGATGCCTAGCCTTGTCTCTGATGCCCCATCCTTGTCTCTGATGTTCCATCCTTGTCTCTAATGCCTAGCCTTGTCTCCGATGCCCCATCCTTGTCTCCGATGCCCCATCCTTGTCTCTGATGCCCCATCCTTGTCTCTGATGCCCCATCCTTGTCTCTAATGCCTAGCCTTGTTTCCGATGCCCCATCCTTGTCTCCGATGCCCCATCCTTGTCTCCGATGCTCCATACTTTGTCTCTGATGCCCCATCCTTGTCTCCTATGCCCCATCCTTGTCTCCGATGCCCCATCCTTGTCTCCGATGCCCCATCCTTGTCTCCGATGCCCCATCCTTGTCTCTGATGCCCCATCCTTTTTTCCGATGCCCCATCCTTTTTTTCAATGACCCATCCTTGTCTCTGATGCCTAGCCTTGTTTCCGATGCCCCATCCTTGTCTCCGATGCCTAGCCTTGTTTCCGATACCCCATCCTTGTCTCCGATGCCCCATTCTTGTCTCCGATGACCCATCCTTTTTTCCCGATGACCCATCCTTGTCTCTGATGCCTAGCCTTGTTAACGATGCCCCATCCTTGTCTCCAATGCCCCATCCTTGTCTCTGATGCCTAGCCTTGTTTCTGATGCCCCATCTGTTTCCGACTGTTTCAGTCCAGTCCAGTCTCTCCAATGCCCCATCCTTGTTTCAGTCCAGTCCAGTCTCTCCAATGCCCCAGCCTTCTCTCCGATGCCCCATCCTTGTCTCCGATGCCCCATCCTTGTTTCCGATGCCCCATCCTTGTTTCCGATGCCCCATCCTTGTTTCCGATGCCCCATAATTGTCTCCGATGTCTAGCCTTGTTTCCGATGCCCCATCCTTGTCTCCGTTGCCCCATCCTTGTCTCCGATGCCCCATCCTTATTTCCGATGCCCCATCCTTGTCTCCGATGCCCCATCCTTGTCTCTGATGCCTAGCCTTGTCTCCGATGCCCCATGCTTGTCTCCGATGCCCCATCCTTGTCTCCGATGCCCCATCCTTGTCTCCGATGCCCCATCCTTGTCTCTGATGCCTAGCCTTGTTTCCGATGCCCCATGCTTGTCTCCGATGCCCCATCCTTGTCTCTGATGCCTAGCCTTGTCTCTGATGCCTAGCCTTGTTTCCGATGCCCCATGCTTGTCTCCGATGCCCCATCCTTGTCTCTGATGCCCCATCCTTGTCTCCGTTGCCCCATCCTTGTCTCCGTTGCCCCATCCTTGTCTCCGTTGCCCCATCCTTGTCTCCGATGCCCCATCCTTGTCTCTGATGCCCCATCCTTGTCTCTGATGCCTAGCCTTGTCTCTGATGCCCCATCCTTGTCTCTGATGTTCCATCCTTGTCTCTAATGCCTAGCCTTGTCTCCGATGCCCCATCCTTGTCTCCGATGCCCCATCCTTGTCTCTGATGCCCCATCCTTGTCTCTGATGCCCCATCCTTGTCTCTAATGCCTAGCCTTGTTTCCGATGCCCCATCCTTGTCTCCGATGCCCCATCCTTGTCTCCGATGCTCCATACTTTGTCTCTGATGCCCCATCCTTGTCTCCTATGCCCCATCCTTGTCTCCGATGCCCCATCCTTGTCTCCGATGCCCCATCCTTGTCTCCGATGCCCCATCCTTATCTTCGATGCCCCATCCTTGTCTCCGATGCCCCATCCTTGTCTCTGATGCCCCATCCTTTTTTCCGATGCCCCATCCTTTTTTCCAATGACCCATCCTTGTCTCTGATGCCTAGCCTTGTTTCCGATGCCCCATCCTTGTCTCCGATGCCTAGCCTTGTTTCCGATACCCCATCCTTGTCTCCGATGCCCCATTCTTGTCTCCGATGACCCATCCTTTTTTCCCGATGACCCATCCTTGTCTCTGATGCCTAGCCTTGTTAACGATGCCCCATCCTTGTCTCCAATGCCCCATCCTTGTCTCTGATGCCTAGCCTTGTTTCTGATGCCCCATCTGTTTCCGATGCCCCATCCTTGTCTCTGATGCCCCATCCTTGTCTCCGATGCCCCATCCTTGTCTCTGATGCCTAGCCTTGTTAACGATGCCCCATCCTTGTCTCCAATGCCCCATCCTTGTCTCTGATGCCTAGCCTTGTTTCCGATGCCCCATCCTTGTCTCCGATGCCCCATCTGTTTCCGATGCCCCATCCTTGTCTCTGATGCCCCATCCTTGTCTCCGATGCCTAGCCTTGTCTCCGATGCCTAACCTTGTCTTCGATGCCCCATCCTTGTCTCCGATGCCCCATCCTTGTCTCCGATGCCTAGCCTTGTCTCCGATGCCCCATCCTTATTTCCGATGCCCCATCCTTGTCTCCGATGCCCCATCCTTGTCTCTGATGCCTAGCCTTGTCTCCGATGCCCCATGCTTGTCTCCGATGCCCTATCCTTGTCTCCGATGCCCCATCCTTGTCTCTGATGCCTAGCCTTGTTTCCGATGCCCCATGCTTGTCTCCGATGCCCCATCCTTGTCTCTGATGCCTAGCCTTGTTTCCGATGCCCCATGCTTGTCTCCGATGCCCCATCCTTGTCTCTGATGCCCCATCCTTGTCTCCGATGCCCCATCCTTGTCTCCGTTGCCCCATCCTTGTCTCCGTTGCCCCATCCTTGTCTTCGTTGCCCCATCCTTGTCTCCGATGCCCCATCCTTGTCTCTGATGCCCCATCCTTGTCTCTGATGCCTAGCCTTGTCTCTGATGCCCCATCCTTGTCTCTGATGTTCCATCCTTGTCTCTAATGCCTAGCCTTGTCTCCGATGCCCCATCCTTGTCTCCGATGCCCCATCCTTGTCTCTGATGCCCCATCCTTGTCTCCGATGCCCCATCCTTGTCTCTAATGCCTAGCCTTGTTTCCGATGCCCCATCCTTGTCTCCGATGCCCCATCCTTGTCTCCGATGCTCCATACTTTGTCTCTGATGCCCCATCCTTGTCTCCTATGCCCCATCCTTGTCTCCGATGCCCCATCCTTGTCTCCGATGCCCCATCCTTGTCTCCGATGCCCCATCCTTATCTCCGATGCCCCATCCTTGTCTCTGATGCCCCATCCTTTTTTCCGATGCCCCATCCTTTTTTCCAATGACCCATCCTTGTCTCTGATGCCTAGCCTTGTTTCCGATGCCCCATCCTTGTCTCCGATGCCTAGCCTTGTTTCCGATACCCCATCCTTGTCTCCGATGCCCCATTCTTGTCTCCGTTGCCCCATCCTTGTCTTCGTTGCCCCATCCTTGTCTCCGATGCCCCATCCTTGTCTCTGATGCCCCATCCTTGTCTCTGATGCCTAGCCTTGTCTCTGATGCCCCATCCTTGTCTCTGATGTTCCATCCTTGTCTCTAATGCCTAGCCTTGTCTCCGATGCCCCATCCTTGTCTCCGATGCCCCATCCTTGTCTCTGATGCCCCATCCTTGTCTCCGATGCCCCATCCTTGTCTCTAATGCCTAGCCTTGTTTCCGATGCCCCATCCTTGTCTCCGATGCCCCATCCTTGTCTCCGATGCTCCATACTTTGTCTCTGATGCCCCATCCTTGTCTCCTATGCCCCATCCTTGTCTCCGATGCCCCATCCTTGTCTCCGATGCCCCATCCTTGTCTCCGATGCCCCATCCTTATCTCCGATGCCCCATCCTTGTCTCTGATGCCCCATCCTTTTTTCCGATGCCCCATCCTTTTTTCCAATGACCCATCCTTGTCTCTGATGCCTAGCCTTGTTTCCGATGCCCCATCCTTGTCTCCGATGCCTAGCCTTGTTTCCGATACCCCATCCTTGTCTCCGATGCCCCATTCTTGTCTCCGATGACCCATTCTTGTCTCCGATGACCCATCCTTTTTTCCCGATGACCCATCCTTGTCTCTGATGCCTAGCCTTGTTAACGATGCCCCATCCTTGTCTCCAATGCCCCATCCTTGTCTCTGATGCCCCATCCTTGTCTCTGATGCCTAGCCTTGTTTCTGATGCCCCATCTGTTTCCGATGCCCCATCCTTGTCTCTGATGCCTAGCCTTGTTTCCGATGCCCCATCCTTGTCTCCGATGCCTAGCCTTGTTTCCGATGCCCCATCCTTGTCTCCGATGCCTAGCCTTGTTTCCGATGCCCCATCCTTGTCTCTGATGCCCCATCCTTGTCTCTGATGCCCCATCCTTGTCTCTGATGCCTAGCCTTGTTAACGATGCCCCATCCTTGTCTCCAATGCCCCATCCTTGTCTCTGATGCCTAGCCTTGTTTCCGATGCCCCATCCTTGTCTCCGATGCCCCATCTGTTTCCGATGCCCCATCCTTGTCTCTGATGCCCCATCCTTGTCTCCGATGCCTAGCCTTGTCTCCGATGCCTAACCTTGTCTTCGATGCCCCATCCTTGTCTCCGATGCCCCATCCTTGTCTCCGATGCCCCATCCTTGTCTCCGATGCCTAGCCTTGTCTCCGATGACCCATCCTTGTCTCCGATGCCCCATCCTTGTCTCCGATGCCTAGTTTTGTCTCCGATGCCCCATCCTTGTCTCCTATGCCCCATCCTTGTCTCTGATGCCCCATCCTTGTCTCCGATGCCCCATCCTTGTCTCCTATGCCCCATTCTTGTCTCTGATGCCCCATCCTTGTCTCCGATGCCACATCCTTGTCTCCGATGCCACATCCTTTACTCTGATGCCTAGCCTTGTCTCCGATGCCCCATCCTTGTCTCCGATGCCCCATCCTTGTCTCTGATGCCCCATCCTTGTCTCCTATGCCCCATCCTTGTCTCTGATGCCCCATCCTTGTCTCCGATGACCCATCCTTGTCTCCTATGCCCCATCCTTGTCTCTGATGCCCCATCCTTGTCTCCGATGGCCCATCCTTGTCTCCTATGCCCCATCCTTGTCTCCGATGCCCCATCCTTGTCTCCGATGCCCCATCCTTGTCTCCGATGCCCCATCCTTGTCTCTGATGCCCCATCCTTGTCTCCGATGCCTAGCCTTGTCTCCGATGCCCCATCCTTGTCTCCTATGCCCCATCTTTGTCTCCTATGCCCCATCCTTGTCTCCGATGCCCCATCCTTGTCTCCGATGCCCCATCCTTGTGTCCGATGCCCCATCCTTGTGTCCGATGCCCCATCCTTGTCTCCGATGCCCCATCCTTGTGTCCGATGCCCCATCCTTGTCTCCGATGCCCCATCCTTGTCTCCGATGCCCCATCCTTGTCTCCGATGCCCCATCCTTGTCTCCGATGCCCCCTTGCACATCAGGACACGGAAAGTACTAAATATAAAATATATTCATAGATTAGCAGCAGCCTACTGATGGTCTATTACAGGCTTTATATTTGCTGACCTTAAAGCCAACTAAGTCCTTATGTAATAGGGGGATCTTTGTGCCCCCTAACCACCAGGTCCAGGTGCCCCCTAACCACCAGGCAAAAGTTTTTTCACCGCTGCTACTCTGTATATGCTTTACTTGCTGCAATATAGCTGGCTATTCTCTTTCCCGGAATAGGAGTGCAAAGGACCTCACCTGTGGGTGATCAGACGTTGCAGCATGGATAAAAGAAACGTATTCCAGCAGTCCAATAAAATCCCGTATTTATTGTGTTAATTCCATAAAATCGTTACATACAAAAAACAGAAAAATGCTAGATGCGTTTCGGCCTGCTCTAAACCTTGATCCCAGCATATCTGTGCTGACTTTAACGCCAACCAAGTCCTTATGTAATAGGGGGATCTTTGTGCCCCCTAAGCACCAGGTCCTTGGTGTAAAGCTAACCTCTGCACCCAATATAGCTACACTTTGCCCAAGCTGATGATTGCTAGTGACACTACTGTGGTACAAGGTGTCCACAAGGCATGAATGACCCCTCGTGAAAATCTAGAAGGTGGCCACTATGACGGGGGGCTCCTAAGCAAGAGGGGTGAGTGTTCCCGTAGAAGTAAAGCCCCCCAGACTGTAAGGTTAACCCTCTATACTCTGCACCGAGCCTCTCTCACCTAGAAATATATGGAGGCGTTCCCAGCTCCTACAAGACCCTAAGGAACGGAAATAAAATGTCTGTAATTCAGAGACAAGATGTTATAAATCCCCTGAGGACGCAGTAATGAGGAGTGACGGCCCGGTCTGTGGAATTCACATGGTCGGGTCCATCATGCAAGTGTCAGTGCCAGAACTATGACTAAGCAGTCATGGACCCTAAAGCTTATTTCAGTAAAACGCACCTATGGAATGTGTCAACCTGCAAAGGGGGGACACTGGGCTTTCCTGGGGGGCTCCGCTTTCTTTACTCTAGGAATGGCTCAGGATGGAGTATGGTGCAGCCTCTTAGCACGGCACATAGGTTCTAGTCATCTGAAAGTGCTTCAGATGTGACGTCCAGCAAAACCTATTAAGGATTGGCTATTAGATTGAGACTTGTGTGGTGATTGGCTGGTCAATATGGGTCTGACTAGAAGTGAAAAAGTAATTAGCTGAATGGATGATATAAAATCATAGCTAAAGCCTTTGAGTCCTGCTTCCTCCACCACCCATAGAGAAAGCATGTGAGTCCTGCTTTCCTCACCACTCATAGAGAAAGCCTGTGAGTCCTGCTTCCCTCACCGCTCATAGAGAAAGCCTGTGAGTCCTGCTTCCCCCACCACCACTCATAGAGAAAGCCTGTGAGTCCTGCTTCCCCCACCACTCATACAGAAAGCCTGTGAGTCCTGCTTCCCCCACCACCACTCATAGAGAAAGCCTGTGAGTCCTGCTTCACCCACCACTCATACAGAAAGCCTGTGAGTCCTGCTTCCCCCACCACTCATACAGAAAGCCTGTGAGTTCTGCTTCCCCCACAGCTCATAGAGAAAGCCTGTGAGTCCTGCTTCCCCTACCACTCAGAGAAAGCCTGTGAGCCCTGCTTCCCCCACCACTCAAAGAAAAAGCCTGTGAGTCCTGCTTCCCTCACCACTCATAGAAAAAGCCTGTGAGTCCTGCTTCCCCCATCATTCATGGAAAAAACCTGTGAGTCCTGCTTCCCCCACCACCACTCATAGAGAAAGGCTGTGAGTCCTGCTTGCCCCACCACTCATGGAAAAAACCCGTGAGTCCTGCTTCCTCCACCACTCATAGAGAAAGCCTGTGAGTCTTCCTTCCTCCACCAGTAATAGAGAAAGCCTGTGAGTCTGTTATCAGTCCTGTATCTAGTATTGGACTGCCAGTCTAATAATGTGAATGTGACTGGAGTGTGAATCTCATCTGTCTCATTGTGTCTAGTGGTTCTGCGTTGGGTCTGGATGCAGCCAGCGATCAAGGAATTCACAGTAACAACTGCACAATCCATCCTCAAAGACAAGGCAGGGACATCACAGACAAGGCTGGGGCATTAGTGACAAGGATGGGGCATCACAGACAAGGATGGGGCATCACAGACAAGGATGGGGCATCAGAGAAAAGGCTGGGGCATCAGGGACAAGGCTGTGGCATCAGGGACAAGGATGGGGCATCAGAGACAAGGATGGGACATCAGAGACAAGGCAGGGGCATCAGAAACAACACTGGGGCATCGGGAGACAAGGATGGTACATCAGAGACAATTCTGCGGCATCAGAGACAAGGATGGGGCATCGGAGACAAGAATGGGACATCAAAGACAAGGATGGGCAATCAAAGACAAGGCTGGGGCATTGGAGACAAGACGGGCATTGGAGACATGGATGGGGCATCGGAGACAAAGATGGGGCATTGGAGACAAGGCTGAGGCATCAGAGACAAGCATGGGGCATCGGAGAGAAGGCTGGGTCATTGGAGACAAGGCTGGAGCATCAAAGACAAGATGGGAATTGGAACCAATCATGGGGCATGCTGTGTCCTCCATATCGTAATAATGCCCCCTGCTGTGCCCCCATATAGTAATAATGGCCCATGCTGTGCCCCATAAAGTAATAATGTCCCCTGCTGTGCCCTCCATATAGTAATGTCTCTTGCTGTCCCCCATATAGTAATAATGTCCCCAGTTGTGCCCCCATATAGTAATAATGCTTCCTGTTGTGCCCTCCATATAGTAATAATGTCTCCTGCTGTGCCTCCATATAGTAATAATGCCCCCTGCTGTGCCTCCATATAGTAATAATGTCCCCTGCTGTGCCTCCATATAGTAACAATGTCTCAAGCTGTACCCTCCATATAGTAATAACGTTTCCTGCTGTGCCTCCATATAGTAATAATGTTCCCTGCTGTTTCTCCATATAGTAATAATGCCTCCTGCTGTGCCCTCCATATAGTAATGTCTCCTGCTGTTCCTCCATATAGTAATAATGCCTCCTGCTGTGCCCTCCATATAGTAATATTGTCCCCTGCTATGCACCCTATATAGTAATAATGCCTCCTGCTGTACCCACCATATAGTAATAATGTCTCCTGCTTTGCCCCATATAGTAATAATGCCTCTTGCTGTACCCAATATAGTAATGTCGCTTGCGCTTCCATCCATACAGTAATAATGCCTCCTGCTGTGCCCTCCATGTAGTAATGTGTCCTGCTGTGCCTCTATATAGTCATAATGTGTCTTGCTGTGCCTCCATATAGTAATAATGCCTCCTGCTATGCCCTCCATATAGTAATAATGTCCTCTGCTATGCACCCCATATAGTAATACTGTCTCCTGCTGTGCCCACCATATAGTAATGTCTCCTGCTGTTCCTCCATATTGTACTACTGCCTCCTGGTGTTCCTCTATATAGTAATAATGTCTCCTGCTGTTCCTCCATATAGTAATGTCTCTTGCTGTGCCCCCATATAGTTATAATGTCTCTTGCTGTGCCACCATATAGTAATAATGCCTCCTGCTGTACCCTCCATATAGTAATAATGCCCTCTGCTGTGTCCCATATAGTAATAATGTCATGTGTGGATTTCTGAATTCTTACTGCCATTCTTTTACTGTCATTCTTTATTAATAAAGTTATGGATTATACTATATTTGGTAGTTGATTTTTATTCTAGTGATATATTACACTTAAAGTCTTGGTTGCTTTGTAGGGTGGCCCCCATATAGTAATATTGTCTCCTTCTGTGCCTCTATTTAGTCATAATGTCCCCTGCTGTGCCCCCATATAGAAATATTGCCTTCTGCTGTGCCCCCATATAGCAATAATGCCCTCCATATAGTAATGTCCTTGCTGTGCCTTCTATTTAGAAACAATGTACTCTGCTGTGCCCATAGTAATAATGCCCCCTGTGCTTTGCCCCATAGTAATAATGCCCCCTGTGCTGTGCCTCCATAGTGACAATGCCCCTGTGCTGTGCACCATAGTATTAACCCCTTAGGGACCAAGCCTGTTTGGGCCTTAATGACCAGGTTCATTTTTCAAAATCTGACCTGTCTCACTTTATGCGCTTATAGCTCAGTGATGCTTTAACGTATGCTAGCGATTCTGAGATTGTTTTTTCGTAACATATGGTACTTTATGTTAGTGGCAAAATTTGGTCACTGTCTTGTGTGTTTTTTGTGAAAAACATCAAAATATAATGAAAAATTTGAAAATTTTGCACTTTACAAACTTTGAAATTCTTTGCTTCTAAAAAAAAAAAGGCACATGACAAAAATTAGTTAGTAAGTCACATTATGAATATGTCCTCTTTATTCTGGCTTCATTTCGTAAACATATTTCACTTTTTTAGGGTGTTACGGGGCTTAGAAATGTATCAGCAAATTATCAAATTTCCAAAACTTTTTTTTAGGGACCAGTTCTTTTTTTAAGTTGATTTAGGAGGCTTGTATACTGGAAACCCCCATAAGTGACCCCATTTTGGAAACTAGACACCTTAAAGAATTAATCTAGGGGTATAATGAGCATTTTAACCCTACAGGGGCTGGAGGAAAGTATTCACAATTAGGCCGGAAAAAAATGGAAAATAGAAATTTTCCAATAATATATTTGTTAAGATTAAAGTATCTCATTTTCATAATAAACATGAGAGAAAATGCACCCCAAATTTTGTAACGCAGGTTCTCCTGAGTACAATGGTACCCCATATGTGGGTGTAAACCACTGTATGGGCACACAGCCGGGCTCAGAAGGGAAGGAGCGCCTATTAGCATTTCCAGTTCAGATTTTGCTGAAGACGTTTCTGAGCGCCAGGTGCGTTTGCAGAGCCCCTGTAGTGTCAGCAGAATAGAACCCCCCCAAAAGTCACCCCATTTTGGAAAGTGCACCCCTCAAAGAATTCATCTTGGGGTTTGGTGACCATTTTGACACCACAGGTATTAGAGGAAAGTATTCAAAAGAAGACAGTAAAAATGAAAAAATAGAATTTTTCCAATAACATGTTTGTTTAGTTTGAAATTTCTCAATTTCACGAGGAACAGGGGAGAAAACTCACCCCAATATATGTAACGCAGGTTCTCCTGAGTAGAACGGTACCCCATATGTGGGCATAAACCACTGTGTGGGCACACAGCGGGCCTCAGAAGGGAAGGAGCGCCAATTAGCATTTTCAGTGCATGATTTTTCTGAAGAAGTTTCTGAGAGCCAGGTGCGTTTGCAGAGCCCCTGTAGTGTCTGCAGAAGAGAACCCCCCCTAAAAGTCACCCCATTTTGGAAAGTACATCCCTCAAGGAATTCATCTTGGGGTGTGTTGAGCATTTTGACCCCACAGGTATTGGAGGAAAGTATTCAAAACTAGACCATAAAAATGAAAAAAATTGAATTTTTCCAATAACATGTTTGTTTGGTTTGAAATTTCTCAATTTCACTAGGAACAGGGGAGAAAAAGCACCCCAAAAATTATAACGGAGGTTCTCCTGAGTACAATGGTACCCCATATGTGGGCATAAACCACTGTATGGGCACACAGCTGGGCTCAGAAGAGAAGGAGTGTCATTTTAGTTACAGGCAATATGTGGGTGTTTACTGGTTATCTGGGGTGGTAATGGACAATCTCTGGGTGTTTACTGGCTATCTGAGGTGGCAACAGGCAATCTAGTGGGGTTATGGGCAATCTGGGGTGGTTACGAGCAGTCTGTGCCAATCTGGGGTGGTTACGGTCAATCTGGGTTGGTTACGGGCAATCTGGGGGTGTTTACTGGCTGTATGGGGTGGTTATGGGGTGTTTACTGGCTATATGGGGTGGTTATGGGCAATCTGGGGTGGTTACGGGCAATCTGGGGGTGTTTACTGGCTGTATGGGGTGGTTATGGGGTGTTTACTGGCTATATGGGGTGGTTACGGTCAATCTGGGGTGGTTACGGGCAATCTGGGGGTGTTTACTGGCTGTATGGGGTGGTTATGGGGTGTTTACTGGCTATATGGGGTGGTTATGGGCAATCTTGGGGTGTTTACTGGCTATCTAGGGGTGGTTACTGGCTATCTGGGGTGGTGATGGGCAATCTGGGGGTGTTCACTGGCTATCTGGGGTGGTGACGGGCAATCTAGTGGTGTTCACTGACTATCTGGGGATGCAACGGGCAACCTGGGGTGGTGACGGGCAATCTGGGCTGGTTGCAAGCAATCTGGGGTGGTTACAGGCAATTTGGGGTAGTTACAGTCAGTCTGTGGCAATCTGGGGTGGTTACGGGCAATCTGTGGTGGTTACGGGCTGTCTGGAATGGTTATAGGCTATCTGGGGAGATTACGGGCAATCTGGGATAGTGACAGGCAATCTGGGGTTGTGACGGGCAATCTGGAGTGGTGACGGGCAATCTGGGGTGGTTATGGGCAATCTGTGGTGGTTATGGGCTGTCTGGGGTGGTGACGGGCAATCTGGGGTGGTTACAGGTAATCTGGGGTGGTTACAGGCCGATCAGGACCCCGGGACAGAAAAGTCCATTTCGGAAGTGGAGGAAGGATTACTCAGCCGGGGACCCAAAGATGATGTAGGAGGACACTGGCGAAGCACAGAAAGGCCTATCTTGGACCAGCGCCCGATCTTACCCAGTGGTTGGAGTGGAGGATATATGTTTTATGGGATGGTTATGGGCTGTCTGGGATGGTTATGGGCTATCTGGGGTGGATACGGGCAATCTGGGGTGGATACGGGCAATCTGGGGAGATTACGGACAATCTGGGGAGATTACAGGCAATCTAGGGTGGTTACAGGCAATCTGGGGTGGTTACGGGCAATCTGGGGTGGTGACAGGCAATCTGGGGTGGTTACAGGTAATCTGGGGTGGTTACAGGTAATCTGGGGTGGTTACAAGTAATCCAGGGTGGTTACGGGTAATCCAGGGCACTTGACTTTGGTGACAGGCGTAAAAAAGTGCCGACACCATTTGGAACAAGCGATCAGTGGTATATAGTATATACCGCTGATCACTTGTACTGGGACCATACCGGGTGGTCACCGATCATTGCTACATGCTCTCTGCCACCTCCGGTGCTGGAGAGAATGAAGCTTTGATCATTTTTAGTAATCCATCACTGTGAACAGAGTCTGTTCACAGAGATGGCGGCGGCCATCTTGGATCAGATGGCCGCCCTGGGAGGGGAGGGTCAGTGACCAGGTCACTAGGGTTAATTCTGGGGACAGGGGGGGACATGTTCTCATCTCCTCTCACTGTGGATTCACGGTGAGAAGAGATGACAGCGTTCAGCTGCGCTGGCAATGTCTGTTACCGGTGGCCGCCGTTATACTGGTAATAACGGCGATCGCCGGTGAGGGGTCTGGCCGGGACTGACCCCACACTCTGCCCCAACCCCTCAGCGACCTCCGGTACCTGAGAGGAGGGGGCTGCGGGCATTACCGGCGCCGCTGCACTATTCTGCCATAAAGAGCTGATGGCAGCAGAATAGAGCCCATTAGTGATCGCCGTAAAAATCCGTATCGGCGGTCACTAATAACATAATACATGTATTCTCTGGGTCACTACGGTTACGGCGATACCACATTTATATAGGTTTTTTTAACTATTATCACTTTGGCGCAATAGAAACTATCTTCCTAGCAAAAACCCACAAAAACTGTCGCCACATTGCAAGATCCATAGCGTTCTCATCTTTTGCGCTGTAGTTTCTATTGATACCAAGTTTTATATGTATATGACTTTTTGATCTCTTTTATGACGTATTTTCTAAAGTGGATTGATAAAATACAGCTATTCTGGTACTGTTTTTTTTATTGTTTTTTTACAGCGTGTGTCGTGCGATATAATTATTGATATAGTTTTATAGATTGGGTCGTTACGGACGTAACGATACCAAATATGTATAGGATTTGTGTTTTTGATCACTTTTAAGTCACGTTTTATTGGGTATAGGGAATGTAATGCATCTTTATTATTGGGGGGGGCTGTGTTGTGTTTGGTGCACACTTTTTTTCACTTTTTTTCACTTTCACACTAGTGTACATTACTGTGCACTAGTGTAAAATACTTTGATCACTGATACAATACATTGCAGTACCTGATGTACTGCAGTGTATTGTATCATGCCTCATGCTGACAGGCAATAGCCACAGCCACCCCTGTCAGCATGAGGCATCTCCATGGTGACCCCGGGGACCTTCATTAGGACCGCAGGATCACCATGGAGACATCGGGACCCCGGACGGCGCCGCGGGACATCACAATCGCGTAAGCGACCCACGGCGCCGTACGGGATCCACCGGGACCCGTTAGATGCCGCTGTAATGGTTTGACAGCGCAATTTAACGGGTTAAACTGCCCAGAGCGGAGAATCCTCCGCTCCGGGCAGTTACAGGAGGGTGTCAGCGGTCACACTGACCGCTGATCTCCCATCCTGCAGCCGCCGCCGGGCGGTAATTTATTCCGATGCCCCACCCCCCCACCCCTGTTAAAAGGCTTACGCATCGGAATAAAGCCCATTAGTGGCCGCCGTGAAAAGGCAGCATGGTGGTCACTAAGGGGTTAATGTGCCCCTCTGCTTTGCTTCATAATTATGTCCCCCTGTGCTGTGCCCGCCATAGCAATAATGTCCCCTGTGCTATGCCCCCTGTGCTGTGCCCCATAGTAATCATGTCCCCCTGTGCTGTGCCCCCATAGTAATAATGCCCCCCTGTGCTGTACCCCCATAGTAATGTCTCCCTGTGTTGTGCCCCCATAGAAATTTCCCCCTGTGCTGTGCCCCTATAGTAATAGTGTTTGGTTGTTGCTGGCTGGGCTGAGTTGGTACATTCAGCTCAGAGCTCAGTGGGGTCAAGGGAATGTGGCACCAATGATATGGTGAGTGCAGGGAACTGGGCGCTCAGGACAGGGTTAGGGCGCTAGCTGTCAGTGCCCCATGCAGTGACATGGCCCGCCCATTACAGCGTTTTATAAGCTGCGTTCTGTTTTGCTCCCTTAATTTCCTTGACTGCCTTTTCTATATCCTTGTAAGGGCTCGTTCACACAGAGCAAAAGCAGCTGAATTTCTGCGCTGAATCAGCGCTGAAATTTCAGCCGTTAAAATAGGTGCAGAGCTAATTTCCATTGTGTTGAATGGAAATTCTGCTCTGCAGTTCGCACGGTGGAATTTCCGCACTGAACTAATCCGCTTTCCGCCAGAAGAATGAACATGTTCATTCTTCCGCTAGCGGAAGCCTATACAAACCAATGGGGCTCTGATTTTCTGTTTCAGCGCGGAATACAAGCGTAATACAAGTGGAAATTACGCGCTGAATCAGCGCGGAAATGGGGAAAAAAGGGGGGGAGGAGGATTCTAGTATATGTTCTGGTATAGTCTAGTTTACTCGCCAAATACTCGCTGAATTTCAGAGCTGAATGCATGCGGATTCCTCGAGTATTCCGCGCTGAATTTGTCAAGAGCTGATTACGAGCTGAACACTTTCCTAGCGGAATACGCAGGGATTCTGCTTACATCCTGCTTATATTCTGCTCGGAATTCAGCGTCAGTTGATTTCAGGCGGAAATATTTCCTTGCGTAATCCGCCCCTTTTGCTCTGTGTGAACGTAGCCGAAGGCTGCATGTTCAAAGTGCACTGGGTGTTTAATGCTTGTGAAGATGGGGGTTCAGGGCTCAGTGGGTGTTTACTGTTTGTAAAGATGCAGGCTCAGGGCTCAGTTAGTGCACCCTGTTTATGAAGATGCAGGTTCAGGGCTCAGTGAGTGTTTCCTGCTTGTAAAGATGCAGGTTCAGGGCTCAGTGGGTATTCCCTGCTTGTGAAGTTAGAGATTCAAGGCCGAGTGGGTGTTTCCTGCTTGTAAAGATGCAGGTTTGGGGCTTAGTAGGTGTTTACTGCTTATGAAGAAGTAGGTTCAGGGCTAAGCGAGTGCTCCCTGCTTGTAAAGATGCAGGTTCAGGGCTGAGTGGGTTTTTCCTGCTTGTAAAGATGCAGGTTCAGGGCTGAGTGGATTTTTCCTGCTTGTAAAGATGCAGGTTCAGGGCTGAGTGGATTTTTCCTGCTTGTAAAGATGCAGGTTCAGGACCCAATGGGTGTTTCATGCTTGTGAAAATGCAGGTTCAGGGCTCAGTGGGTGTCCCCTGCTTGTGAAGATGCAGGTTTAAGGCTCAAGGAGTGTTTCCTGTTTGTAAATATGCAGGTTTAGGGCTCAGTGGGTGTTTCCTGTTTGTAAAGATGCAGGTTCAGGGATCAATTGTTGTTTCTTGCTTGTGAAGATGCAGGCTCAAGGCGCGATGACGGTTCACTGCTTGTGAAGAAGAAGGTTTCTGGCTAAGTGGGTCTTTCCTGCTTGTAACTATTCAGGTTCAGGGCTCAATCAGTGT